>NC_053427.1:5053721-5131796 GCF_007990345.1 Gossypium hirsutum
AAGGCCACGGAGAGAAATTCGTAAACCTGCTCGATTTACTGATATGGTGGCCTACGCCCTTCCCGTTGTTGATGATATTCCTATCACTTATCAAGAAGCAATGCAAAGCTTAGAAAGTGATAAATGGAAAAGCGCCATGGATGAAGAAATGCAGTCTCTCCTGAAGAACAATACTTGGGAGTTGGTGCAATTACCGAAAGGTAAAAGGGCAATCGGATTCCTAATTCGATCATTAAAAAATTCTATTCAATTAATTCATAAAGATTTCCTAATCAACTGATTCAACCTTAGACCGATATTTCAACTTATTCTCAATCCAGTCGATTTGATTTTAAAAACAGTGCAATATTTCTCCAACAACCTAATTTGATCCATAGACTATGCTAAATCATCATCTCCAAAAATGCATCCAACCGAAACCCTTAGACCCCATTTGGTTCAACGGTAAAACTAATTTGGGTAAGATTGAAAATAACAATGACATTGAGATTAAAAATCATGATCAAATATATATTTAGACTAAATCGCAACAATAGCAATAAAATGAACTATTATGAGAAAAGAAACGTTAAAAACATTGGATAAAAAATTAATTTGTGTACATATATAATAAAAAATTATTGTTTTATTTTATTCACTTAATAAATAATAAAAATTACTAAAATTATAGTTATGGCATATAATAATTTTATTAATTATAATTAAAAATAAATAATATCAAATAATATTTTTATTTTTATTTATTTATATTATTTGTTAAAATTAAGGGATAATGTTGTATTTGGTATTTAAACCTTGAGAATTCTTCTAATGTGATACCTAAATTTTGAAAAAATTGAACCAAGGACCTAAGACTAAATATCCCTTTAAGTTTTTAAATTCGAATAAAATAAAAAAGCCAAAATAATAAAATATCTCTTTAAACATATTTATTAAATATTAAAAAATTAAGTTAAAAATTAACATATAATTTTCTTTTCTTCCTTCTTCCATGAACAGCCTTGGCCGCCGTTGCCATTATGCTGCAGTTCGGCCTTTGTTCAAGCCAAAATTGGGATTGAAAGATTCGCCTCTTTCTCTTCTTTCTAGCTCTTCGATTAGCTTTCTTGAAAAACTTGTCGAAATTTCGGAAAAACAATTCAACCTTTAGAACTTTTCAAGCCTCGATCTGCAGATCCAATTGTTGAATAATCATGGAACTTCGATCGTGGCTTCTCCTCACCGTTTGCGACGTCTTGATCGTTCGGATTTCTGGAACGATGCCTGAATCTCAAGAACCCAGAAACTCAAAATGGGTCTTGGTTTTGATTTGCTTCTTTTTGCTTGGTAATTTCGAAAAAATTACCCATTGGCACATGTAACGTGTGTACCCTTTTAGTGTCGAAATATGTGACTGTCGAAATAGGTCTAAAAGTCTATACTGATGATTCGTACACTGTTAAAGTAAAAACTGTCGATATAAACATTGTATACTTTGTTGATTTGATAATACCTCTACTGACGTTCTAACCGTCGACAAAGGTCAATTAAGTGAATTTCTTATTATCTTCTTGATCTTATAGCTACAACAAGCACCGTCACAAAATATGTTATAAAAAGTGGCAAAATTGTACCTTTTTCTGGCAGGTGTCGCCTAGTGGCTTCAATTCTTTGTTAACTGCATCAATCTTCTTTTGGACCAGAGCAACTTCCTTCCTCATAGGATCTGCAAGTGCTTCAAGCTCCTCAAATATTTACATGGTTTTCTTTACAACGAGAATATGGAATTAAGACCAGCTCTGAGGCCAATCTTGTATGTTCCAAAATAGCAAACTCTTTACAAGGCACATGACGACACATTGCAGTCACAAATGGGACAATTTTAAATTAAAGTTTGAGCCCTCAGGCTACCTGCATTTCATGCACTGGCTCTAGCCCTCAAACAAATCCTCTAATGGGTTCATCCATGTCCGGCAATTATATTTGTCCCCCAACCCCCCCCCCCCAAAAAAAAATCTTTAAAATCCCAATTAAAAAAAAAACGTATTGGGTTGTTCATTTTTTATATTCCTCATAATTTTGAAAAGGGTGAGTTGATAATTGATCTCTTAGTATATGTTTGTATTATAATGAATAGTTGTCATTAGAACATGGGATCTAAAGCATAAGATTGCAGTAAATTTGCTAATATTTGTCATTAGAACAAATCTGATCACGTACTCTGCTTAAGCATTATACTGATGTCGTAACCATTTTTTCGGAAAACGGGAATCGACTTAAGTTTTGGAAACGAAAATGAAAAATGGGAGTCGCCACAATCTTTTTTGATGAGGTGTGATCGGATCACCTTAAATTAATCATTTTAATAAAAGCTAAGATTTTCTAAAAGATAATTTTTTTTGGTCTACGAAAATCAAAAAATGAGTTCGGGAGTCGGTTACGCATGAGGAAGGGTTAGCACCTTCGCTACGCCCAAAATTGGTACCTAGTTGATTAATTAGTGTCTTAGTGTCGAAGATTGAAAACTTGAAAGACTTTTGAAATGCGATCCTTCTTTATAAAAATGCTCAAGTGTTAAAGATCTTCTCGTCTCAAAATATGAAATGTCACATCCAATAAGTTAGGACACGACATCTTGGATTTTTGAGAGCGAGCTTGCCTTTTATATAAAATTTGCGTATTTTAATTTATTAAAAGGGGATCCGATTATTTAGAGTAAACAAGAGAAACCGAAACCCAGTAAGTTAGGGTACGTTTTCTCGAATTCTCAAACACCGAATATTGCCTTTATTTTAAAACAAATTCTTATTTCGAGGTGACAAAATGTCATACCTGGTAAGTTAGGGCACAACACTTTGTATCTCCGAGAATAAGCATTTCAAAACTCGTATAGCGATTTAAAAGAGTATTCCGTTATTTAGGTTAAATGAGAAAAATCAAAACCCAGTAAGTTAGGGTACGATTATCTCGAATTACCTAATACGAGATATTACTTTTATGAAAGAATCGTTTTTAACATATTAAGTAAAAACGTGATTTATAGTAAAATATAAAGCTAATTAGGGTATTAATATGTATAATAACATAATGATAGGTGTGATAGTGTCAAAAAAACATTAACATGAGCAGTTATAAGTGATGAATAAATAGAAATGTTAGTAATATGTAAATATAAACAAATGCATGAGGAAAATAAAACGATCAAATACATGAGTAAATAAATAAAAATAAATAAAACATGGCAAAATAAAAATGGCGATGATAATGTAGACGATAATAATAGCGATAACATAAATAATAATAATATAAAACGATGCGTAGATATATACATAGATGCATTGAGATATATACGTAATAATAGAAATAAAATATATACGTAGTATTAAAAAAGAAAATATACATTATATACATATATATAATATATATGAGATATTAAAATGTATATACGTGATATATATATATGAAATATATACATAATATAGTTATTGACAATATATATATGCATAATATAGTATTAAGACTATGCACAACATGTATGGTATTAAAAATAGTATTAAAAAACATAATACATACATATAAGCATTGATAAAAAATAGTGCTAATGTTAACAATAGTAATACTAAAATGCTAATAAATAATAGATATAGTATAATAATGGAAATATAAACAGATAAGAACATAATAGATGAATGATAAGAAAATGAAAATATAAGAATAATTATAATACAATGATAATAGTAATTACAAAGATGCTGATAATAATGTTAAAGTGAAATAATAATAATACTTTATATAAATATATATACATACATAAAAGTGTACATTAATACATGATAATAATAGTAATAATAATAAAATGGCAATGAAAAAGGACGGAATTGAAGTTAAAATGGAAGTTTTTTGGAGCAAATCGAAATAAAATGAAAATACGGGGTCTAAATGCAATACGCGCAAAAGGATAAGGGCCATTTGGGAAATATTCCAGGCCTGATACGCTGCGTTTCAACTGGATATCTCTTCAGATAGACCGAGGACTAAATTGCAACGGAGGTAAAATTACTTGGCCGAATTAAAAAGAAAGGAAAATGAAAAACGATTAAAATAAAAAAGTAAAAAATGCGAGGGGACCGTGGTCATAAATATCACGAAGCAATAAAAACACGCGGATCCTTCTTATCGGGTCGGGTCGATCCGTTTTACGCCAAAACGACGCCATTTTGGGTGCTGAGCATTGGCCCCAAAACGTCGCCGTACCAGGGGCCTTTAAAAGTCAATTTTTTTTTTGAAATTTCATTTTTCTGAGATTGAGGGAAAAAAAGGAAGAGAAAAGGTTTTTCTCTCTGGAGAGTACCCAGAATTGGTCATTCCCCCCCCCCGCCGTGGCTCCGTCGTGCTGGCCACCGTACACGGTGGCCGAAAGTCGCCCATAAGTAATTTTTCTCTCTTTTTTTTATATTTTTAATTTATCTAATATATATATATGTATTATTTACAATGGAATGAAGATTGTATATTCACATATATTCGAAAGAGAAAAGAAAAAAGAAAAAGAGTAGACCTTTAATTTGGTCTTTGATGTTCTTTGCTGCACCTTGAGTATGTATTTGGATCTATTTTTGTTGATAAAAGTTTGCTTGATGGCTTGAGTATGTATTTGGATCTATTTTTGTTGATAAAAGTTTGCTTGATGGTTTGTATTGGCCAAAAGATTTTTTTGTATATATCATAGGTTGCCGAGAGAGAAAATCAATCTTTACTTGGCTTTTTTATATCCAAGTTTCTTTACAACTTGCTTCTTAATTGGCTACTCTGCTCTTCTTGCAGGTACACGGGCGGTGGACGTGACAAGGGTGGTGGCTGCAGGCTATGGGCGGATCTGATTGTACCCTGAGAAACCATCCATGAAGGAGAAGAGTGAGTAACCTGCCGTGTTATCTACTAAGGTGTCAATATGAGGAAACAGGAAATTATCCTTCGGGCTGGCTTTGTTTAAGTCTCTGTAGTCTACACATATCCATACTTTTCCATCTTTTTTAGGGACGGGGACGATGTTGGCTACCCATTCTAAGTACTTAACTACTTGTAAGAAACCAACATCAAATTGTTTCTTGACCTCTTCTTTTATTTTCAACAAAACATCGGGCCGCATCCTTCGAAGCTTTTGCTAAACTGGCTTGCATTCTTCTTTGATGGGGAGCCTGTGTACCACAGTATCAGTACTTAGCCCAGACATATCTTGATATGACCATGCAAAGACATCCTTGAACTCCTGGAGTAACTCAATAAGGTCCCGCTTTGTCTTTGTGGTAATACAGGCCCCGATCTTTACTTCTTTCTTTTCTAGTTCATCTCCCAAGTTCACGACTTCTACGGTCTCTTTGTGGGGTAGAATCTGTTTCTCCTCATGCTCCACCATCCTTAACAAATCAGGGGATAAGTTACAATCTCCGTCATCCTCAAAGTCTTGAGATCCCTCTAGACACATATCCCGCTCAAAAGGAGACTCTGAATTAGTAGCAACGTCACTCACATCATTGATATCGGGAGACCCGTTGTAGGTGCGAAGGCAGATACAAAGAACAAGAGAATCTAAGGACAATGATATGTATGGTATGATCATGAATAAAAGAATAAAAGAATATTTGCACGGAATAAGTCAAAAGGATGCATTTAATTGAAATAACGATTTCGAACATAAGCCTATTTCACAAAAGGACACTTATTACTCCTAGGCCTAGAGCAATAAGTGTGTTTTGGACATTACTCTGAGTTAGTTCTAAAGACTACAGGAATCTCTTCTGCAGTCCAATTATTCAGAACACTTCCTGGCTCATAGGGGCGAATGCCCGACAAATTCTCTACCCCAGTTCCTTCTTCATATGTGGCGTTATTGTCCAAACTCTCCATCATTCCTTCCATGATTTCCTTTCCCGACGTCTTCCGCTCGGAGTGAATGACCCCTCCAAACACAAAAGTCTTCGATCTATGGGGGAAGATCATTGGTTCCCATTCGATTTCTCTCCCGCTCAATCGCGCTCTCCGTCTTTCTTACTTCTTCTCAAGTTCCTTCTTTCTTTGTTTCATGTCCGGCTTAAACCCTAACCCAGAACGGTCTTGTTTGTCTTTCATCACTGGTATATTAATCCTTCCCTAGAGGTATCTCCCGAGTCCTCTTCTAGGTAGAGCCCCTTTCCCAACAGTTAGCCGTAATCCAATTTTTGTAGTCTTAAATAACCTGGGCATTGGAATCTTATTTCCTTCGGTGATGAACATCGCGTTCACAAACTCCAAAGATCGAAAAGAGCACTCGATTACTTCATCATTTGCCTCCAGATATGGGGCGTCACTGGTTATTGCCGCGATAATGTCCTCTTCAGCATTGATCGTTACTAACCGACCTTCGATCACTAATTTCAACTTTTGATGCAGCGATGAAGGGACTGCCCCTGCCGAGTGTATCCATGGTCTCTCCAATAGGCAATTATACGAAGGCTTAATGTCCATGACCAAGAAATCTACCTCGTATGTGCTCGGCCCGATTAAGAGGGGTATTTCAATTCTCCCCATTACCTTCCTTTCCGTGCCATCAAATGCTCTCACTACACTTTGGCATGTCTTCATATGGGAACTATCCATTGGCAACCTACTCAGCGTAGATAGGGGTGGGACATTCAGTGTAGACCCATTGTCAATCAATACCCCCGGTAATGTGTACCCTTTACAGCGAGTCGTGATGTGCAAAGCTTTAGTTGATCCTCGGCCCCCTAGCGGTACCTCATCGTCATTAAAGAATATGAAGTTGTCGGCACTTATATTGTTGACTAAGCGGTCCAGTTTGTTTACAGAGATATCGTTAGCAACATAAGTTTCATTCAGCACATTTATCAAAGCGCTGCGATAGGTTTCGGAGCTTAAAAGTAAGGGCAGTACCGATATACGCGCTGGTTGTTTGTGCAACAGTTCTACGACACTATATTCGCTGTGCTTTAGAAATTTTAAGAATTACTTGGCTTCTTTTTCAGTCACTGATTCATTAACAGTTGGTTCAGGCCCCGCCGACTTCTCTTTCTTTTGCTCAATTGCTAATGATTTTTCTTTAACCTGCTTGACTTTTGTATTTGGGGTATAACGCCTTTCGCTGCACGTATAAAAACCTTCGTCTTGAACTTCCTCTGATGCATTAATCGGGGTCTCCTCTCCCGAGAATGTCACATTGCGGCTATAGTTCTACGGTACCCTTTTGCTATCTTTATAAGGGAAAGCAACAGGCTTTTGGATCACGACCTTTGGCGCAACTTGTGCCCCGGCTTCATTTATTATCGGACATGATATGATAACCACTGGGTGGTTGACTTTGTAAACATCCTTCATTGATCCCTCTTCGGAGGCACACACATCTGTTTCTTCTGGACTCCCGACATATTCGAAGAATTCCAGCTCCTTATTATCCATCAATCTTTGTACTAAAGCCCTGAATTGGCTGCATTTCTGAATCTCGTGATCCTCTTGATCGTGGAACTCACAATAATTCTTCGCTTCTCGGGGCCTGACCCCTGAATTCTATGCTATCAAACATCTTTCCACCATTTTCTTCCATACTTCTTTCAACGGGGTATTCACTTCTGCAATATTCATCTTAATTTCTTTCCCCAAACTATCGATTATCGCATTTATTCCCTTATCCCCATGGTTAGGTAATGGATTCTCTGTGTAACACCCCGAACCCGAGACCGTCGCCGGAGTCGAACACGAGGTGTTAACAGACTTCAAACCACTTATTAAAATTTTTCCAGACAAGCTGCCAATCTGCGTACTAGTCGCTTTAAAAATCATATCTTGAGCTCTGGAACTCAAAATCCAGTTCCGTGAATTTTCCCTGAAACTAGACTCATATGCCCATCTACATATATTTTTCTAGAATTTTTGGTCGGGCCAATTAGTACAGTTTATTAGTCAAAGTCTCCCATGTTCCTGGGGTCGACTACACTAACCTTTGCGCATTACGACCTGGATATCTCCCTGTACAGAGCTTCAATACTGATGCCGTTTGTTTCTATAGAAACTAGACTCAGAGTGGAATCTATACATATATGGCATGGCTCCTAATTATCTCTGGTTAATTTATAATGAATTTCCAAAGTTGAAACAGGGAACCCAGAAACCGTTCTGGCCCTGTCTCACAAGAACCTGAATATCTCTTAACATACTATCCATATGATTGTTTCGTTGATTCTATATGAAAATAGACTCATCAAGCTTCGATTGCATAATTTATTCACTATTTAATTCCATTCCTACTAATTTTTGTAATTTTTCAATCCCACGTCACTGCTGCTGCCAGCATCTGTTACTGAAGCAACTATGTCCATTTCGTGATTTCTCATTGATCTAACTAGTAATTCATCATACATATCACAAAATTATAATCATGACTAGCCATACCAAAGGCTAATCATTGTCAAACATCTCCCTACTACGCTATTGCCGTATCATGAATCTCAACACCAAAATTAATCAGCCATGACATATGGCATAAAAATCGTATTACCAAGACTTACGACCCAACATTAGAACCAAATTCAACCGAACATTATGCCATTTTTGCATGGCTAAAGTTTACATACCAAATTTCAACAAAACATATTAGCCTATACATGCCGAAATGTTCTCCTAGACCAACTAAGAAGAAAATACCAAAGGTTGCTAGCCGGTGTGATGACTTCGACGACGGCACGATCACGCAAAAAGAGACGAGTCCAAGAAACCTAGAATAGGTGACAAGCAAACACCGAATGAGTATATAACTCAGTAAGCCATAAGCATTCCACAACCATCCATTAATAAAATTATCACAACAGGAAACAACGAAATGAGGTTAAGTACTCCATCCATACCGAACTATACCATAGTTCCTTAAACCCTATGGTTCAATCTCATACCAAGTCCTACATTGACCTTTCATACATCATTTTATTTTCGTCATAATCATACAATTAAACGAACTTTCACCTATTCCACAATGAACCTTATGTACATGACTTCAACTATAATCGTCACATAGGTTCAAAACTTACCAAGCTCACCTCCAAATATAAACATAGCGCCTATTAGCCATGAACTCAAGGTACTTACCTTTTCCGCTGTCCAAAATTGACTCGGTAAAGTCGCACCCTTCATGTAAATAATTTATAGAAAATATATATAGGGTTGCACGCATAATGTTTAGTAATCAACCACGCACACTTAGTGCCATGCACTTTAAACTCACACACTTAGTGTCATGCATTTCAAGTTCGCACACTTACCTTTTCCGCTGTCCAAAATCGACTCGGTAAAGTCGCACCGTTAATGTAAATAATTTATAGAAAATATATATTGGGTTCGCACACATAGTGCTTAATAATCAACCGCGCACACTTAGTGCCATGTACTTTAAACTCGCACACTTAGTGCTGTACAATTTAAACCCGCACACTTAGTGCCAATCTCATGACCGTGAACACTTATTGCTCGCACACTTAGTGCCGAAAACCAGCCACTCTATAGGCTTCACTTCCTTTTTACATTCGACAAATTTCATCTCTACTTACATATACATTTGTATATATTTCATCTCATTAAACACAATGGTATAGGTATTACGATCATTTAAATCAATACCAAAGATATGCTTAATGACTTACTTGTGTTGGGTAAGATGGTTCCAACTCGGCTACTCGATGATCTTTTCTTTGCCTTTGCTCGATTCTCCTCCTTTAACTCCTTGAGCTTAATCAATAAATCAACTAGTTTAACCGCCTTGCTAAATATTTACAATCCAATTACACATGCATATGTATGTTAGTATATTCGGCAATCACCCTTACTAATCACCCACTTGCTCAATTATAGAGAATCAAAGTTAATATCACAATGTGTACCCTATATGGCCCATTATACATAATCAAATTTAACATCATCTATATATTTACTCATATGGCCGAATATACCTAATCATACATACACCTAACCAAAAATAATTTCTAAGATATTTATATCATTTATACACTAAGCCGAGTACTCTTACCAAGTTCACCTATATTTTTCCAACAAATTCTTCATTGATCAAACACATATTCGGCTAAAGAAATGGCAATTTTAGCAACTTTTGATTTAATACTTAATCACTTATAATACATCTAAATATATATTTTTTTCATATTATTAACACAATTCACATACATTACTTAATATAACATTTTCACATTCGGCATTAGTATCAACCATAGTAGCCGATTCTTCCTACTTTGTACCCATGCATCTATTTGATCCTTAGTTAATTCAAACACTCAAAGTCAACCATCTCCATACCTCATCACCAAAGACATCAAAATACCAACCAAGAATGTAACATTCATGGCCGAATATCATCTCCATCATTTAACAAAGTTTGAACCATGGCTAGGTAGATTTCAAACTTACAACTTAAAATATACATGAATCTCAAAGAATAATATCAAACATACCTCAATCTAGTTACATGCATGGCCAAACTTCCTCCTAATTCTCTTCCAAACCAAACATGAAGCAAGAACTCCTTCCTCCTCCCTTAGAATTTTCGGTCAAAAGAGGATGAAAAAGGATGAACAAAATTTTTCTTTTCCTTTCTTTAGCTCACGGCAATGGGGGGGAAACAACCACTCATTTTTTTTTTGTTTTCCTTTCTTTATTACCTATACTCCTTATTTTATTTTTTTCTAACATACCTCACTAAGCCAACATGTTCCCAACATGTTTCCACCCATAGCATGGCCAACCACTAGCTCAAATTTTGGGTAATTTGACATGCAAACCCATCATTTTCATAACATGCATTAATAGACCATTTTAAATTAGCCTATCATATTTTCACCATGTCTCATATCGATCCCTATTTAATAATTTCTCATGCAATTGGCAAAATTGGATAATGAAACTTCCACATACTCATGTACACACATAATAAGCATAGAATATGGAAATTAATTATTTTTATGACTCGGTTTTGTGGTCCCGAAACCACTTCCCGACTAGGGTCAATTTTGGGCTGTTACACTCTGTACTAGATGTATCATCAAATTTCACAATCCCCATGTTGATGAGTCTTTCAACTAATTTCTTGAAAGTGGTGCAGTTTTCTATCGAGTGTCCTGTGGCTCCCGCATGGTATTCGCATTGGGCATTTGCGTCATTACATTTAGGGTATGGAGGTTGCATTGGCTTTAGATAGAAGGAAGACACGACATGTACATCAAATAAACTTTGGTATAACTCCTTGTACGTCATTGGAATGGGCGTAAATTGGAGTTTTTCCCCATTTTGTTTTGTATTAGGCTTTTGTCTAGGTGGGCCCTGCTGTCCAGTAGTTGTCGACCTTGGTTGGCTTACGGTGATCGATTTCGAATATGAGCTCACATTATTCACCTCGTGCTCTTTCTTTCTCTACGCAGACCTCTTGGCGTTTTCCCCAGCCTCTATTTTCCCACATCTTATGGCATTTTCTATCATTTCTCCAGACATTACTATGTCCGAAAATCTCTTGGTTGCGCTACCCAGCATGTGGTTAATAAAAGGTGCCTTCAGGGTATTGATGAAGAGCATAGTGGTTTCCTTTTCCTACAGAGGGGGTTGGACTTGTGTGGCCATCTCTCTTCATCGCTGGGCGTACTACCTAAAGTTCTCATTATGCTTTTTCTTCATATTCTGTAAAGTGATTCTATCAAGGGCTATGTCTGCCACATGACCGTGTTGCTTCATGAAGGCTTGTGCTAAATCTTTCCATGAACTGATCTGGGTGTGACTCAGCTGGTTGTACCATCTAGAAGCGGCCCCAACCAGACTTTCTTGGAAGCAGTGAATTAATAGTTGGTCATTATTGACATGGCCTGTCATTCGTCTGCAGAACATAGTGATGTGAGCTTCGGGACAGCTAGTCCCATTGTATTTCTCAAATTCCGGAGTTTTGAACTTGGGAGGGAGTACCAGGTCCGGAACCAAACTTAATTCCTTAGCATCGATTCCACCACGATAGTCGGTGCTTTCCATTTCTTTAAATTTTTCTTCCAACTATCTACACCTTTCTTCAAGCTCTCTCGGGAGTTCTACCCTTATCTTTTCTGCTTCTGTTACTTCATCGAGATTGAGGATCACAGGGTTGGTTGGGTTGTCCCCCAGATTAGAGCCAAAGCCGGCCTGATAATTCATCGGTCCCGAAACACCAGCCTGAAATGGTTGGGGCCTAATTATGATCGATGGCCTTCTTGTGTACATGTCAGGTTGTGTCTAAACGTCCACTGGGCAAAACCCGGAGGGTAGGTAGGATCTTCATTATCTTTTCTCGCATTGATCAAAGGGCTTTTCCCTTTTTCTAATCCGCCAGCCAATAGACGAGTTAATTGGTCCATAATGCTTTTCTGGGACTCCAACATATGGTCCCTCATATCTTGCTGGATTTTGGCAAGCTGTTCTTGCATATGTGTTTGTAATTGATCCTGCAACTCTTTTTGCATTTGTTCCAATCTCTCTAACCTTTGGTCCATTGCTCTTGTTTTTCCTCTTGTACCGTAACGATGTTACAAGGTAACTGCCATGATTTTTAGGGTTTTTTGTGAGTTTTAGCGCGTATGATGCAATGCTGATGCATGAATGCAATGGATGCAATGAATGCAAAAAAGCATTGATTCCAATTCGATTTCATTAGAGTAACTTTTTCTAGAAAACAAGTTTCTTTACATAAAATAGATTACATATAAGGCTTGGCCCTGATACTTAAGGCCTTGACCTGCCTAAGAAGCCAAGCTAGTTCTCGGCCTCGGTCCGATTCTGACTCGTATTTTAAACTCAGCACATCGGCTTGTACTGCTAATATTTGCAAGTGATCAGCCACTTCTCGCACCTAAGTCAAAGCTTCGCCCATGACGTAGTCCCTGCTCCTGAATTGGTCTTGAGATTGATGAAGTTGCTCCTTCCATCGCTCGTTATTTACTTCAAGGAGTTTAGTCTGAAGTTCACGATTTTGCAGTGCTATTTTGAGTTCTTCTATATTCTCTTTTAATTCTTCGATTCTACTCTGACTAACTTTCAACTTGATTACAGAGTTACGCGACCGATACTGATACAATGACCTCTCTAACTCTGATACCCGAATTCTTAACCCCTATTTTTCATTCTGGCCTTCTACCAAACTTCTTTTCAGAGCACCTTCTCGAGCTTGAGCATCACGGAATTTTTCTTCCCACTGGTTGGCTTTGCTTTGCTCTTCTTTAACTTCCTGTCGCCACTGTTCGAATTTTTTTCCTAACCCAGCGGTTCTCATTGATCTACGCAGCTTCTTATAGTCCATTTTCAAACTGTCCAAGTCTTCTTCAGCATTATCTTTAATATGTATATACTATGTAGATATTTTAACATTTTTATATATATTGTGTGTATGTATATTTAAATATTGTATTTTTATATATGTTATGTATATACCTCTAATACCATATTATTTGTATATTATTATTTTTCATATCTTCTTGAATAATATTACATATATATATCTCTTTTAATACCACATCATAGATATTCTATTATTTTATTTATTTTTATTCCTAGTATATTTATTATTAATATTAGTATATGTATTTCATTATACGTATATATATTTTTTATAAATAGTATTATTTTCATATATCCTTATATTTATCATTATACTTATTATTTTATCCTAATATTACTATGTATTTGTTTTAAAATATATGTATATATTTGTGTAGTATTATTAATGTATATAATTTTTTATGTCATTAGTATTTATAATGTATCTTGCATATGTTCATTTTATATAGGTATATATTGCATACGTATTTTAATATTACTATGTATACACTTTTCACTCTTATCATTATACGTACTTTAATATATATATAGCACTATTAGTATTTTTAATATTATGTTTACGTTACTTCATCTGTTATTATTATATGTTTATATGTATATTTGTTCTTTTTATTTCGTGTTTGATACTATTATTACGCTTAATATATCGCATGCATTGTCATTGTTTTTAATATTATTGTCGTATTTATTATGTGCCTCGATGAATTTCTAATTCTTATTTTTTATTTCCCGCCCATTTTATATCATCTCGCTGTTCACCGTTTTAAAATGTTTATTCATGTTTTTTTATTTATTTCAATAAGCAAGGCAACGTACTGATTTAACATTGAGTCATCGATTTCATCGCTATGTTGGGTGAATATCAATCGACTTGAATTTAAATATTTTATTTTAAATAATATTTTTTATTTTAATAAAAATAAATTAGCATATTTATTTCAAAATTAATATATAATTGAATTTAAATATTTACTAATATGTATTTAAATTAGGATATAATTTAAAAGTTAATTCGATAGTATTCAAAAGAAATTTAAAAGTATGTACCAAAAATATTAATTTTAAAATTAAATATATATATTTTTTATGATTTTGGGGTGAAAAATGTCTGGTAGAAAAGTAAAAATATAAATAAATCATAAAAAGGGTAATTTTATCTCAAGCATAAATTTTAACTTTCTCTAGAGAAAGTTACTTTCCCACGATTATTTTAAATAACCAAATTCCCATGATAGAGAGAAAGTAATTGTAAAAAAAAAGTTATATTATTAAAAATTGTCTATTTTACAATTCATGTTTGAGAGTCGGGGTTGCCCTTCCCAACAATGTTGTCTCCAAAGTTCAAACCTAGATCCCCTCCTTAGAAATGTAATGTGCCTTACTATTACATCCAATCATTTGTTGGTAAAAAAATTATATTTTTTAGCATAACAAAAGTGAAGATTTTTTTCCAACTAATTAATTTTTTTCAAAGAAGCGGTCATTTTCTATCATACTAGATGTCTCGAAATTCCATGAGAGGCAAATCACCTCTCATAAATGTTAACATTGCTTTTTGTAGGCATCTCTTAACCAATAATAAATACACAGGTATCTAAATTTATTTCGTGTGCTGTGGACTGAGTGGCGTCATTCTTTTACCTAACTCGTTTTATTAACTTTTAGATTCTATACTAAAACAGCCTACTAAATGAAATTATATTTAGTTCAATATAGGGAAAGAATTGTTAAAATGAGTGAAAAATAATTTGACAGATCAGATTTCAACTTTTAAATCTGTTTAGAGAGATATCAATTGTTGTTCTGATTATAAATTCATTTCGCCGACTGTGTCATTGAAATAGAGTGTAAAGAGTGATTAATCTTGACAAAGCATCGGAAACTCCGGAATCAGATTTCGCTTATCTCAGATGAACCCAAGGTAATTTCTGATATTTCTTCAATATTATGTGCTTCAATTATTTGGATTTATAAAATAACTAAGATTTTGTTATGTTATATTAATTAAAATATTAAAATTTTCATTTGTTAAAACCATTTTCCTTTGATTAATTGTTCAAAATTTTAGTGGAAAATCCCTCATTCAACACTTAAATAAATGCTTCGACTTCTTATTTTCTATCTACATATTTCCCCTTTTTTCCTTCATTCAAATTTATTGTTTTTCTTATTTGTAAAGAGCAATTGAGACAACTATTTGATAATCCATTATTATGACAACATGAGAAACACATTTAATGATGAATTGATTATTAAGTTGTAATATTTAGGGGTTTTTTTAGTGATTTAGAAAGATCTAATATATGTTGAAAATTCCTTTTACCATATTGTAAGAATTTATGATGCATGTAATTCTTTTCCTAGATATATAATAACCCATTTTTATTTTATTTTATTTAACAAGAAACGATTAAAAAACCCATGAAAAAAAATCCATATAAAAATTGTTTTTCATAAAATTGAAAAAAAAATTAATGTAAAAAGATGTGGAGTTTTTATTGATTATTTGTAAAATAGATATTATTTTATTAATAATTGGTGGAAATTGTAAAATTTTGTATTATTTAATTGATCTCACATTGATTTTTTTTATGTAGTTATATTGATTGATATAATCTTTTTAGGTGAAGTTTATGTATGTGAATTGTCCTTTGCCCAAACTAATTCCCTTCTCTTTCTCTCATCTTTTACACGTTTTAGCTTTCTTGCATGCTTGTGACATATCTTCGATGAGTGAGTTTCGGTTCTTTATTTACATAGAACCAGCAATTTGGTACCTTCTTCAGCATTGTATGTCTTCGTTTTAATTTTAGGACACATTTAAATAAATAAAGAAGGAAACCCTTTTCTTTGCTCAATATGTAAATACATCAAAATCCATACTTGGGTTTTCTTTCAAATTCTTGTTGGTTTGACAAAAATTTCAATGTTTTTATTGCTTTTTGTTTTTTTTTAAATAAAAAGCAATTGTATTAGGGTTTTTCTTTTTGAATTTTCTTTTCTAGGTTATCAAATATGTTCACTGAAGAAGAGTTGAAAGACATTGAGGGATTGAAAAGAGGGTCGGACTTCATTGAGGTTAAGTGCGGATGTACCAGCAGAAAATATGGTGATACCATTGGGAAGCTTAGGGTTTTCACCAATGGTCAATTTCTGATATCTTGCGAATGCACTCCATATTGTGAGGAAGGTAATTCATTTTTTGTATCAATGCAATTGTTTTAGCTTAATTTTGTTTGTAACTTCAACTTCATATTTGGCTTTTCAATTCTTTGATGAACTTCAATTTCACCTTATATACATTGAACTAATCATTGGTTTTCCATTTCTGAAATTTCTTGGAATCATATATGTAGTTGTCAAATCAAGTTGAACATCAAACAGTCAATAAAAAAGCTTCAAGCTATTGTTTGTTCTTCTTTGATTTTAATTATATGCATTTAAGAGTCTCCCATTAGCATACACAGTGATTTGCATTGGCTGTTAATTGATTTTAATATCCTGGTTTGATCCAAGATCATCAATGTTGAAACTCTATCTATGTTGATAAGGATAGAATAGCATTAAAGCCGAGTTTAATTAAGTTGGTTCATGTCATCTTCGAGCTCAAATCTTGTTTTGTTGACATTGTTTTGGTGAATTCTTTGATAACCAGAGAAATTGACACCTTATGATTTCGAAAAACATTCTGGGAAAGAAGGAACTAGGAAATGGAAGAACCATATTTGGGTGGTCATGAAAAATAAGAAGGTTCCTTTATGGAGGACTGTTCTTCTGAAATACTACAAACATGCATCAAATGGAGCCAATGAGCTAACAAGCACGCGAGCCAAGCGCCTTTTCCATCGTGACGAGTTTGTCCGTTGTTCGAGGTGCAAGAAAGAACGTCGATTTCGACTCCGGACCGACGAGGAATGCCGGAGGTTCCATGATGCTGCGAAGGCAAGAAAGTGGAAGTGTGCTAACTGGCCATATGACAAGTAAGTTTCAACATAGCGTACTCGGTTTCGAGCTTGATAAAAATCCTAATCGGCTGTTTTGTTTTGTTTTTCGATTTCAGAATCGCCTGCAAAGTTGATGAAGAACGAGCAAGCAGGAAGAGTTGCAGAGGCTGCCCTCGATCTCCATCGTGCAAAGGCTGCACTACTTGTGTGTGTTTCGGGTGCTTCAAGTGCCGATTTCTCGATTGCAAGTGTCGCACTTGCGTCGATTTCGTCCAAAATGCCGAGCCTTGAGCTGTAACAAGGCATCCAACATCGGTCCTTTCTAAGTTTCGATGTTCTGACTATCATTTCCCAACTGGAAAACTGTTCCAATGTTTGTTGTAGGATTGTTATAACTTTATTATGTTTGGTTTGCTTTAGAATAATATCTTAGCTGAAAACTGAAGACTAAGGTTGGAACTTTCAGTCCAACACAACTTTACAAACAGTTTAAAATGAACTAGTTTCTTTTATTACAGCTTGTTTCCTCATGTTGTTTAATGTTTTGTTTTACATATTTCTTTGCTTAGAATCCATGGTACAGATTTATTTCCGATTGCATCATATTTATGCAGTGAAATGCATATTGGTTTTAGATATTTCTTTACTTAGAATCCATGGTACAGAACAAAAATCGAAATATTAATTATCTCGATGAAAATCCATCTTTAAGTTGCAAAGAATGTAGTGTTGTGGCTACGTTTGGTTACACCATCATACAATTAGAACAACTTGTGTTTGATGTCATCTGTTATTGATGAAAAGATTAATCAGGAGTTGGTTCATCTGTAAATATCCATTTGCTTGTACTTGAAACTAAGAGCATCTGTTTAGGTCAAAACTAGATTTGTGACAATCTTGTCTGGTTACAAATCTTTGTTACATAAATTTGCAAAATTACCTCCTCTCAGGCTCCATAATCTTTTGACTTAAACCTATAAAATCATCCACCTCACAAACCCCAAATCATGGCAACTTCATAAGTGCTCCAACCCATAACAACTATCAAATCCAAGCAAAGTTTTCGTAACCGATTTGGTAATCGATAAAGTCATCGGTTCCTAATTCGATCATTAAAAAATTCTATTCAATTAATTCATAATGATTTCCCAATCAACTGATTCAACCTTAGACCGATATTTCAACTTATTCTCAATCCAGTCGATTTGATTTTAAAAACAGTGCAATATTTCTCCAACAACCTAATTTGATCCATAGACTATGCTAAATCATCATCTCCAAAAATGCATCCAACCAAAACCCTTAGACCCCATTTGGTTCAACGGTAAAACTAATTTGGGTAAGATTGAAAATAACAATGACATTGAGATTAAAGATCATGATCAAATATATATTTAGACTAAATCGCAACAATAGCAATAAAATGAACTATTATGAGAAAAGAAACATTAAAAACATTGGATAAAAAATTAATTTGTGTACATATATAATAAAAAATTATTGTTTTATTTTATTCACTTAATAAATAATAAAAATTACTAAAATTATAGTTATGGCATATAATAATTTTATTAATTATAATTAAAAATAAATAATATCAAATAATATTTATATTTTTATTTATTTATATTATTTGTTAAAATTAAGGGATAATGTTGTATTTGGTATTTAAACCTTGAGAATTCTTCTAATGTGATACCTAAATTTTGAAAAAATTGAACCAAGGACCTAAGACTAAATATCCCTTTAAGTTTTTAAATTCGAATAAAATAAAAAAGCCAAAATAATAAAATATCTCTTTAAACATATTTATTAAATATTAAAAAATTAAGTTAAAATTAACATATAATTTTTTTTCTTCCTTCTTCCGTGAACAGCCTTGGCCGCCGTTGCCATTATGCTGCAGTTCGGCCTTTGTTCAAGCCAAAATTGGGATTGAAAGATTCGCCTCTTTCTCTTCTTTCTAGTTCTTCGATTAGCTTTCTTGAAAAACTTGTCGAAATTTCGGAAAAACAATTCAACCTTTAGAACTTTTCAAGCCTCGATCTGCAGATCCAATTGTTGAATAATCATGGAACTTCGATCGTGGCTTCTCCTCACCGTTTGCGACGTCTTGATCGTTCGGATTTCTGGAACGATGCCTGAATCTCAAGAACCCAGAAACTCAAAATGGGTCTTGGTTTTGATTTGCTTCTTTTTGCTTGGTAATTTCGAAAAAATTACCCATTGGCACATGTAACGTGTGTACCCTTTTAGTGTCGAAATATGTGACTGTCGAAATAGGTCTAAAAGTCTATACTGATGATTCGTACACTGTTAAAGTAAAAACTGTCGATATAAACATTGTATACTTTGTTGATTTGATAATACCTCTACTGACGTTCTAACCGTCGACAAAGGTCAATTAAGTGAATTTCTTATTATTGTCTTGATCTTATAGCTACAACAAGCACCGTCACAAAATATGTTATAAAAAGTGGCAAAATTGTACCTTTTTCTGGCAGGTGTCGCCTAGTGGCTTCAATTCTTTGTTAACTGCATCAATCTTCTTTTGGACCAGAGCAACTTCCTTCCTCATAGGATCTGCAAGTGCTTCAAGCTCCTCAAATATTTACATGGTTTTCTTTACAACGAGAATATGGAATTAAGACCAGCTCTGAGGCCAATCTTGTATGTTCAAAAATAGCAAACTCTTTACAAGGCACATGACGACACATTGCAGTCACAAATGGGACAATTTTAAATTAAAGTTTGAGCCCTCAGGCTACCTGCATTTCATGCACTGGCTCTAGCCCTCAAACAAATCCTCTAATGGGTTCATCCATGTCCGGCAATTATATTTGTCCCCAACCCCCCCCCCCCAAAAAAAAAATCTTTAAAATCCCAATTAAAAAAAAAAGGTATTGGGTTGTTCATTTTTTATATTCCTCATAATTTTGAAAAGGGTGAGTTGATAATTGATCTCTTAGTATATGTTTGTATTATAATGAATAGTTGTCATTAGAACATGGGATCTAAAGCATAAGATTGCAGTAAATTTGCTAATATTTGTCATTAGAACAAATCTGATCACGTACTCTGCTTAAGCATTATACTGATGTCGTAACCATTTTTTCGGAAAACGGGAATCGACTTAAGTTTTGGAAACGAAAATGAAAAATGGGAGTTGCCACAATTTTTTTGATGAGGTGTGATCGGATCACCTTAAATTAATCATTTTAATAAAAGCTAAGATTTACTAAAAAGATAATTTTTTTGGTCTACGAAAATCAAAAAATGAGTTCGGGAGTCGGTTACGCATGAGGAAGGGTTAGCACCTTCGCTACGCCCAAAATTGGTACCTAGTTGATTAATTAGTGTCTTAGTGTCGAAGATTGAAAACTTGAAAGACTTTTGAAATGCGATCCTTCTTTATAAAAATGCTCAAGTGTTAAAGATCTTCTCGTCTCAAAATATGAAATGTCACATCCAATAAGTTAGGACACGACATCTTGGATTTTTGAGAGCGAGCTTGCCTTTTATATAAAATTTGCGTATTTTAATTTATTAAAAGGGGATCCGATTATTTAGAGTAAACGAGAGAAACCGAAACCCAGTAAGTTAGGGTACGTTTTCTCGAATTCTCAAACACCGAATATTGCCTTTATTTTAAAACAAATTCTTATTTCGAGGTGACAAAATATCATACCTGGTAAGTTAGGGCACAACACTTTGTATCTCCGAGAATAAGCATTTCAAAACTCGTATAGCGATTTAAAAGAGTATTCCGTTATTTGGGTTAAATGAGAAAAATCGAAACCCAGTAAGTTAGGGTACGCTTATCTCGAATTACCTAATACGAGATATTACTTTTATGAAAGAATCGTTTTTAACATATTAAGTAAAAACGTGATTTATAGTAAAATATAAAGCTAATTAGGGTATTAATATGTATAATAACATAATGATAGGTGTGATAGTGTCAAAAAAACATTAACATGAGCAGTTATAAGTGATGAATAAATAGAAATGTTAGTAATATGTAAATATAAACAAATGCATGAGGAAAATAAAACGATCAAATACATGAGTAAATAATTAAAAATAAATAAAACATGGCAAAATAAAAATGGCGATGATAATGTAGACGATAATAATAGCGATAACATAAATAATAATAATAATATAAAACGATGCGTAGATATATACATAGATGCATTGAGATATATACGTAATAATAGAAATAAAATATATACGTAGTATTAAAAAAGAAAATATACATAATATACATATATATATAATATATATGAGATATTAAAATGTATATACGTGATATATATATATGAAATATATACATAATATAGTTATTGAAAATATATATATATGCATAATATAGTATTAAGACTATGCACAACATGTATGGTATTAAAAATAGTATTAAAAACATAATACATACATATAAGCATTGATAAAAAATAGTGCTAATGTTAACAATAGTAATACTAAAATGCTAATAAATAATAGATATAGTATAATAATGGAAATATAAACAGATAAGAACATAATAGATGAATGATAAGAAAATGAAAATATAAGAATAATTATAATACAATGATAATAGTAATTACAAAGATGCTGATAATAATGTTAAAGTGAAATAATAATAATACTTTATATAAATATATATACATACATAAAAGTGTACATCAATACATGATAATAATAGTAATAATAATAAAATGGCAATGAAAAAGGACGGAATTGAAGTTAAAATGGAAATTTTTTGGAGCAAGTCGAAATAAAATGAAAATACGGGGTCTAAATGCAATACGCGCAAAAGGATAAGGGCCATTTGGGAAATATTCCAGGCCTGATACGCTGCGTTTCAACTGGATATCTCTTCAGATAGACCGAGGACTAAATTGCAACGGAGGTAAAATTACTTGGCCGAATTAAAAAGAAAGGAAAATGAAAAACGATTAAAATAAAAAAGTAAAAAATGCGAGGGGACCGTGGTCATAAATATCACGAAGCAATAAAAACACGCGGATCCTTCTTATCGGGTCGGGTCGATCCGTTTTACGCCAAAACGACGCCATTTTGGGTGCTGAGCATTGGCCCCAACCGTCCCATTAATTCGCCCCACCTCCCCTCATAATTACCTCCGACCCCCGCGATATATGCCCGCAACTCCACTGCATCTCCCCACTTCTAAGCCGATAGAAAAAGAAATCCCAACCCCACCCTATTTCCTCACATCCCACCCCCCTTTTTTTCACTACTATCCAAAATTTACATTTTTTAGGTTTCATCAACAATATTATAAGTTTCAAAAATTTTAAATTACCTAAATTTTGTTAATTTTCAATTAGATTTTATATATTTTAAGTATATTAATTATTTTTTGAATTATTTGAATTTTCAGTTTGGTATTTCAATAAAATTTATAGGTAAGTTTTTATTAAATTATAGTATTTCATAGTTATTTAGAGTAATAGTATTTTATTATTATTATTATTATTATTTAATGCAATGCCTAGAATTACTCATATCCTTCTTCAACTTTTAAATAAGAGGAAAAACACACTTCATCGCGTTCGAACCGACATCCTTTCACACTAAAAACTATGTTGATGTTAATCCAACTTATAAATTATGTGGATCATAAACCATTATTTATAGTAATAGTATATTTGGAGTTTGATTGTTGCTTTGGTGGAATAGTAGTGAGTTGAATCCCATACTTTCCACCCACCTTGTGGAGAGTGCAATGTGATGTTGGAGGATGTTTCACTCTTCCTTGGTGTACCGATTGATAGGTTAGCAATCATTGAGGAAAAAGAACATGCTCATGTTCTATGTTTGCAGATATTTGCTTGGAGTTGTTCCCTTGGCTGGAAAATTTAATGGAGATTTCATTTTTCCTACATAGCTCTATTAAGGACTGAACGTCGATAATAGTAATGTAGAGAGATCGCAAAGAAAAAAATTAAAACACACAAATTTTACATGGAAACCTTTTTGGAAAAAAATCACGAGCAGAGGAGAAGAGAATTCACTAATGGTGAATTCAAATGATGCAAGAGGAGTTTCGACTATATCTATTTATAGGTTGAAAAAGCTTAATTATAGTCAATGTCAAATATATTATGCTAATAAATGCTAAATATATTATACTAATAAATACTAAATCTTCTAGAAAGAAAATATATTTTGTTTAACTTGATTTGCAAGCAATCTCGTAAAATTTGGGTCACACAACTTAAACAATCTCCACCTTGGCACAAATTCTCAACGAACAAGTTCTCCACTACCCCTAAGTGTATTCTTCAACAATGAACACCAACCAAGCCCAAACAATGCTCGATCTTGGTTATAGGAAGTGACTTAGTCAATCATATCTGCAGGATTATCATGAGTTCTAACTTTGCTTCAATTTTCTTAATTTGCATCTATATCTTCAGCCACATTGAAAGCATAAGCAACTAGATCAGCCTTGGCTTACCTATTTGAAGGTTTAATTTCTCTTTTAGGTATGTTCTTGGTAATAGAATATTATGGTGAAGAAGCAACTCTATTATGAATTTCTGTACTAGCTTGAGGAGTAGACTCTATTGCAAATCCTAGGTTGATCTAAAGCTCCACCTACTTCACATATGTGCTTGGGCTTTGTTGGTCTTTATTGGAAGATTCTTTAAGAGATAAGTTAGGCACTATAAGAGCTTCATCAAAAATAACATCTCTGCTAATTATAACTTTTTTATTTTCAGGACACCGTAGCTTATATCCTTTAACACCAACCTTATAACCAAGAAAAACACATTTAATGGATCTAGGTTCCAATTTCCGATTATCAACATGAGTATACAAAGGACACCCAAAAATCTTCAAATCAGAATAATCAGCAGGATTACTAGACCATACCTATTGGAAAGTTTTTCTCAATGGTAATGTATGGTGACTGGTTAATTAAAAAAATACAGTAGAGGTTGCTTTAGCCCAAAACGTCTTCGGTAAACAAGCATTGGACAACATACATCGAACCTTTTCCATGATTGTTCTATTCATCCGCTTTGTAACGCGATTTTTTTGTGGAGTATGATGAACTGCCAAGTGTCTTACATTCCCTTGTGATTTGCACAATACATTAAACTCATCAAAATAGAATTTTGATCCATTATCTGTACGAAGGTATTTTATCTCTTTTCCTGTCTGCTTATTGATCATAGTTTTTCCACAACTATTTTAGGAAGAATGCCCAAACCTTTCTAGAAAAATCATCAATGATCGTTAGCATATAATTAGCGCCACTCCTCGAAGGCACTCTAAATAATCTTTAAAGATCATAATGAATATAATCCAACGTTCCCTTTGTGTTATGGATTCCTCTGGTGAATCAAACTCTCTTTTGCTTCCCAAAAACTTAGTGCTCACAGAACTTCAGTTTGCTAATGCCTTGTCAATTAAGAAGTTCTATTTTGCTTAATTTTTCCATGTCGTTCTCATTTATATGCCATAAACGCATATGTCGAAGTCTAGTAACATCATCATTTGACAAGGAAGAGGAACCAACGACTACATCACCAATAACAGTTGAACCTTGCAAAACATATAACTTGGCAACCTTTCTTTGTCCTTTCATCACAATGAGGGAAGCCTTGCTAATCTTCAGAACCCCACTTTCAGTTGTGTACTTGTGCCCCTTTAAATCAAGAGTACTCAACAAAATCAAATTCCTTTTCATTTCTGATACATGTCATACACCATTAAGTGTTCTAACGACTCCATTGAACATCTTAACTTTGATCGTGCCAATACTTGTGATTTTACATGAAGCATTATTTCTCATCAAAACAATGTCTTCAAAAACTGTTTCATATGCTATAAATTAATCTCGATTGGGACTTATAGGAAGGTGCAACTAGAATCAAGGATCCACTCATTGTTTATTTTAGGATTATTAGCAGAAGCTACTAGGAGTTCACCATCACTGAATTCTTCTACAACATCAGCTTCACCAGATTTTTCTGGTTGTTTTCCCTTTTGATTTGCCGTATCCCTTTTGATCTTATTCTACAACTTATAGCACACAAACTTAATGTGCGCTTTCTTCTTGTAGAACTTATAGGTTTTACGTCTATTTACAAAACTTAATATATTTTCATATATACTATGGCACCAAAAAAGGGATTCTATTTTTTTAGGGGATATTAAATAAAAGGAAAGGAATCATAAAATAAAATTGTAGGGTGTAAAAGAGTGTTAAACAACATTAACCACAAAAATAACCTACGTCTAGTAGCCGCATTTCTTTTCGGTAAAACTCTTTGAAACATTCAGTGAGAGTTTTTGTTCGTTCGTTCGCAACAGGGTAGACTACAAAGAGGTCGGGATGATTTTGTTGTGGCTTTGAATTGGCAGCGTGCGAAGGGGATTAAAACATCAGTGGTTCCTTCAACTTTTTCAGAGTATGAAAGGTATATTTTTCAAACCTTTTATTCCCGATTCATTCCTTATGCATGGATTCGTAGTTTGGATCACTGGAATAATTTTTCCGCTGCGCCATAGGGTATCCCGATAATGCACCAGCGACTCCACCATGTTGGATTAGCGACATCTCTATCTTATCTTTCTCTAATGTTATTCTCTGGCAATCTTGCCTTTTCCCATGTGAACCATCGTCTTGAGAAACCTAAATCACTCGTTCACATTCATCTAAAACCTCTCTAAAGACTGTCATCTGACGTTCCTCTCTTGTTCGCACTCCTTTTTTTTCAAATGTGTACATGATTTCATTGAAATCGCCTAATACCAACCATGGTAGATTAGTTGCTTCTTTAAACTTTTTGATTAATTTCCATGACTCCTTTCTCAATTTTCTATTAGGGAGCCATAGAACCATGTAAACCTCCAATAATCATCTCCTCTTTCTACAACTACTTCTATATCTATATGAGCCTTTGAGAAACTCTTCAAATTGACAACTAGGTCAGTATTCCATCCAAACGATGGTCCTCCTCTTGTCCTTTCAGCACTTACATCTATTCCATTCTCAAATCCACACTTACTTCTTATTTTTTTCCATTTTCCTTGCACTGACCTTTGTTTCTATAAGAAACAAAGTTGAGGCTGAGGTTGTCTCATTCTGTTCTTGAGACATCTTACTGTCCATGGTTGCCCTAGGCCACAGACATACCAACTTAATATTTTCATTGCAATTGGTCGACCTGCTTACTTGTGGCCACTCATCAAAGTGTTGTTGTTTGTATTTCCTACTTGTTGTGCTATTTGTCTTTTCTTCCCATCCTTGAACCTTATTGGATTATCTTCTCAGCTTGAGATTACATCTTTTGCATTATTGTGTTCCACATCAACAAATGTCCTGTGTCAACCATTAGCACTCTCGGCACCCTCTTTCCTTGCGCTTCTTGTCGGATTTATTCGTGCGATTTTTCCTTTTGCCTTGTGATCTTACTCAATCATCAACTCCTCAACCTTATTATTTCCTTTGAGGTCCTCCCTACTTGCTCTATTTCTTCCCACCACATTTGGTTCTTCTCTCAACCATCTACTCATCACTGGTATTGCCCTTTTGGGAAGAGCTCGTAAAATAATATCCTATCCAAATTCTTTTTTCAGCCCTTAGGGTTAGTTAGATTGGACAGAAATTCTCTCCATGCCCTAAGCTCCCACAAAGAAAACAAAACAAAAATAGTTTCTCATACTGGAAAGTTACATATATTGTTTTCTCATAGCCATATACTATTAACTTCTTTCTTCTTAAAAGGGATCAAACATTTAGACGAACTTTTATCCGCATGTATTGTTTTGCCCTTTTGGTTGCAAGTAAAGCATCATAATCTAAGAAATCTTCGATGAAATTCACCAATTGTTGGGTCATTCCCTCCGACATAAAACTCGGAGGTAGTTTATGAATTTGAACCTAGAAGTTTGTATGATAAAACGATACCTGCATCGGATCTTCGCTCTTCATTAGCCTATAAAATATTATCAAGTGCCTGTTAAAAAACCAAGGTAAACCGTCGACCACCCTCTGTATATCTATCTTATTGTAAAACCTGAATAAAACCCTTTTATCTTCGGTTTTTGATATTGTGAACCCCTCAATAGGATGTCATAGCTCTGCTAACACATTCTTTATTGATAGAAAGTGAACTGCACTTTTTATAAACACCCTTCCTACCATAAAAAAAATGAATTCTTCTTCAACTTCCTCTTCTTCTTTATCATAAACCGCCTCTTTCTTCATCATCTGCCAGATTTAGGTTTGCTAGTTCATCTTCCATGTTTATTGATTATCTATAATAATTTATGTAATCATTTAATTTTTAATTTATGAGATAATAACTTTAAAAGAATTTCTTGAAGCACTCGTAGAGAACAGATTTCTTCCACACATTGAAATTAACTAATGATAAATTGCTATGTTGAAATTTATGCATCATGCAAATCTTTAAGAAGGAAAATTAACAATAATTATAGTTTACATCAACTTCTAATTTTCAAAACTTTGACTAGTAAAACTATGAAGGTCTTCTCAATAGAAGATACAAACATTGACCCCAATTTTTAAAAATAAATTTAGAGAATGACATTATTATAAACAATTTTAATAGACTATTTCAAACTTATCTAAGTGAATCCAGAAAACTTTGGGTATTGATTACTATATAATTCTTCTCACTGGAAGATGAAATATTGACCCAAGTCTACCCGTGTAGTTAGATTTGTTTTGACCATTTCAAGGGCATCTACAGCTAGTTCAAGTATGATTGCTAATGATTATGAAATTGTGTAAAAATAAAATGATTCCCTCACTTCATTACCATCTTTTGACAATTGACCCTTAAAAAGTGATATTAAAATATTACATTTGTTTATAGAAATTATGGGACTTTTTTTAAAAAAACACTCACTTATAGTCATTTAACAAAGAAAAAAGATAGTGTAATAGATTTAAATCTAATATAGAATTTTAACTATATTAATAGTTCTTAAAAATTCATTCCACATTTTAATCATAATATTATATTTAAATTAACTAAGTATATTATTAAGGCTGATGTTTTAAATTATGTTAAAAATTAAAGTATAGGAATTAAATGATAAGGGACAACGAATTATGATCATATACAATTTATTAGGCATGAAGGGATTCGGATCTGACTTGAAAGAAGAAACAAACAAATTTAGAAAACAAAGAAAACAAAAACAACTAAAAGAAGAAATTCAAGAATTAAAAAAAATCCAAAACATGGATAAATAAAGAAAAATAAAATTAAAAGGTGGAAGATGGATCGAATAAACCGATGGATATTGATAGAAGATATATAGTAGTCTAGTTGAACCCTTTGAAATATAAACTCAACAAAATTAATTAATGGATTTAATTCTAATCAACTCTCCAAGAGATAATCATTGGAAAATTGAATGACGAAGAATGAATTCCCATGACTCATTGAAGAAAATCAAGAACAAAAATCGCTTCTAAAAATTGCAAGAAAACAATATTGCACGAAGAAATTAACTCCAAGAGTTGAAAATTTTATAAATGAATGAATGCCTTTAATGAATAATGAGGAGGCCTGACTAGCTAATTATATCCAAATAAAACTCTCAAGTATAATGAAATTCTAATTAATTTGAACAAGTAGTTTTAATAAAACTAAACTTTCTTGTTGAATGATAAATATAAAACTCCTAAACAATTTAAAATACTTTAAAATATCTTAAAAATCAGAATAAATAAATAATAATATAAAAAACTAACAGATACAATATTACACTCACATATAATTAAAATTAAGCCTAAAAAACGTACCTATTAGGACTTAAACTCGAATTAAAACATGAAACTTGTAATTTCCCATAATGATCCTATCCAGAAATTCTGCTCGTATAATTTTCACTGAAACGGTCATAACTTGAGCTCACAGACTCGAAATCGAGTGATTCAAAATGCATTGCAAAGCTAAAAGGTAGATCTTTTATCTTTATGAGACATATTGACCCAGAAATATCTGGATTCCTTTCAAAAAATTGTCACAAATAGACTAATTTTTTAAACTTGAAAATTGATAGTTCGGTTAAATTAATTTTAATAAATTTCATCTCATCTGTGAATGTATTATTAAATTTCAGAATCAAGCATAATATTAAGACAAAACCTGAAATTTGAAATTTTTTATATAACCATAGTAAAATATAAAAAGAAAAAGGGTGTCCATTTTGATAGATGTTAGATAAAAACATAAGAACATTTTTTTTCTCTTTCAAAGAGCGGCTTTGATAGCAATCTTAACTAATAAATAAAGGTACGATTGAACACATCTAAAAATAGGGTAAAGTACAAAAATAGTCACTAAAATATTGATTTCGTTTTATTTGAATCACTTAATTATTAATTTTTTCGGTTTAGTCACTAATTTTTTTAAAATTAAATATTTTAGTCAGTCTTCTATTAGTTGTCGTTAGATTAGTGATGAAAAGCTGACATGGGCCTAATATTTGCACATCCTATCGATTTGATTCTAAATATAAAAAATAAACAAATTTAGCAACCATCAGATTCTAGCACTGGTAATAGTATGTGTACAAGCCCAATATTGCCCGGGCCCATAAACAGATAAAATATAACAACCAAATAAAGCAATTACAAAACCCAATTACAAGACTAAAACAACAGGCCCAACTTCCACATCAAATGACCCAAACAATAAAAAAACCTAAAGCCCACCTAGCCCAACAAACTAAACATTTTCAGCAGCAAAAAAACCCTAGCCACTAAGTTTTCAGCCGCCACTCCCCTCACCCTTGGCCATCACGCGCACCACCCACGCACGCCCCTCACCTCCTCGTGAGCCACCCACATCTGACACACCTGCAACAAAGACAAAAACAACAGCAAGAGAAAGCATGCGAGGGATGGGGGAAGAAATAAAAAAAGAACGAAAACAAAAAAATAAAAGATGAATGTTTTGTAGATCGGCCTTAAAAAGCCAAAATCTATCATTTGTAAAGGGGGGATTTTACAAAGATTGAAAATCACAAAAATCCCTCCGAACTTCAAATACAAAGGAAAAATCAATAAAAAGTGGCCGGCGACGGCGGCGGCGCGACCAACGGCAGTGGCCCAGTGACCGGGATTCCACTGGAGAAGAAAAGGCTTGAGAGGATTTTAAGGGGGGTTTCAGTTTTTTTTTTGGAAGGAAGGAAGGAAATGAAAATTTTTCAAAAAAACTTGACTTTTATTGCATGGCAAAACGGCACCGTTTTGTGCCTAGAGAATAGAAGCTTAAACGGCGTCGTTTCATGCCCGTCCGACCCGATCCGACCCGACCCGCTAGAGGATTCGCGTGTTTTTAATTCAACGGTATATTTGCGCAATCGGTCTTTCCGAATTTTCATATTTCGCAATCAAGTTATCTTTTGTTTATAAATTAGCCCTGAAATTTAACCTGATTTTTAAATTAGCCTCCCTACTGCACATCGTTTAATAAGCTGAAATATTGCGCTTTTGATCCCCCATGGTTTTGTGTGTGTTCAAATAAGCCCCTCTTTTGTTTTATATTTTAAAATCTATCCCGAGCTTTCTATTTTGTTTTCGATTCAATCCTTTTTATCGTTTTGACATTTTAATAATTGATTTTGGCATTCATTTTTTATTATTACGTTATCTATTGTTATTATTTTTATTTTTATGTATGTGATATTTATATTATTATTATAACTCCTATTATTATTTCTAATATACATATATTACGTGCATGTATATATATATATAGTATTATCTTTTATTACTTTATTTTAATATCTTTATTATGTATATATATATAGTATGATTTTCAATTACTTGATTTTTTTTTGGATTTTAATATTATTACCATTATTATTATTATCATTGTTAATATAAGTCGATACTTTGTTATATGTATATATCTTTAGTATTATTAGTTATACGTTTTATACTATTTCTTGTATATGTTCTTATCAATGTTAGTATGTGTTCTATCTTGTGTATATATCTTTAATATATATGTATGTAGTTATGTAGTAATATTAAGAGTTGTCTTTTAGCATTATCTTTAATATGTATATACTATGTAGATATTTTAACATTTTTATATATATTGTGTGTATGTATCTTTAAATATTGTATTTTTATATATGTTATGTATATACCTCTAATACCATATTATTTGTATATTATTATTTTTCATATCTTCTTGAATAATATTACATATATATATATCTCTTTTAATACCACATCATAGATATTCTATTATTTTATTTATTTTTATTCCTAGTATATTTATTATTAATATTAGTATATGTATTTCATTATACGTATATATATTTTTTATAAATAGTATTATTTTCATATATCCTTATATTTATCATTATACTTATTATTTTATCCTAATATTACTATGTATTTATTTTAAAATATATGTATATATTTGTGTAGTATTATTAATGTATATAATTTTTTATGTCATTAGTATTTATAATGTATCTTGCATATGTTCATTTTATATAGGTATATATTGCATACGTATTTTAATATTACTATGTATACACTTTTCACTCTTATCATTATACTTACTTTAATATATATATAGCACTATTAGTATTTTTAATATTATGTTTACGTTACTTCATCTGTTATTATTATATGTTTATATGTATATTTGTTCTTTTTATTTCGTGTTTGATACTATTATTACGCTTAATATATCGCATGCATTGTCATTGTTTTTAATATTATTGTCGTATTTATTATGTGCCTCGATGAATTTCTAATTCTTATTTTTTATTTCCCGCCCATTTTATATCATCTCGCTGTTCACCGTTTTAAAATGTTTATTCATGTTTTTTATTTATTTCAATAAGCAAGGCAACGTACTGATTTAACATTGAGTCATCGATTTCATCGCTATGTTGGGTGAACATCAATCGACTTGTGTTAAAACGGTATGTCCTTCTCAAAAATCAAAAAGATTAAAAAGTTCTCGTGTTTCAATCGGATCACGACTAAATGTTACATCAAACTCGTATTTTTAAAAAAATCAAAACAACGCGTGTTTTACAAGATACCAATTTTGGGCGTCGCGAGGGTGCTAATACCTTCCTCGCGCGTAACCAACTCCCGAACCCTACTTTACTCTGATTTGCGCGTAGACCCACATTTGGCATTCACTTTTGTTCGAGGATAAATTTTCTTTAAAAAAAAGATGATTTATTAGGTGTCCGATCACACCTAGAAAAAGGATCGGTGGTGACTCCTTTTTTAAATAAAATCGAAAGTCAGTTTTTAAATTTTCAAATAATCACCATAATTAGCGACCAAGCTAAAATTTTTACGTCGCTACAGTATGAACATGTTCCCTTTAGTCTACAATCATATATATATGTATACATATATATAATATATCACTTTCCATAAATAAACCCTGCTAGATTAGCTTTGCAAATCCCTACCACCCGATCTCTTTTTACTAATTACTGTTATTTTGCCAATAGAATTCTGGTTTTCTGGAAAATATAGGAAGAAAGTGAAAGAAGATGCCAGTGGCTCCTACAAGCACTAAATGCAGTAAGAAAGAAGTCAAAAGAGGAGGTTCGACAGCTGAAGAAGACCAACAGCTTGCTCAAGTAGTCGAAACATGGCCCAAAGAGGTGGAAAACAGTTGCAGCAAAAGCTGGTTCATAAAGAATACATGTTCGAGCGCAATTGTTACAATGACCCTTTAGAATGATTAAAGGAAAACATGGGTTAAAATGATATTTGGACCCTTTAAAATAAGAATTTCTTGAGTTAAAAAATTTGGACCAAAAGCCCTAGTGGAATAATACTTTAAGTTCCAAAAACTAAATTTAGCCCTCAACATTTACTAAAGTTTTAAAATTTTGAAAATATTGAGAGTTAAATTTATTGAAATTTTTAGAATTTGAATTAAAATGACAAAGTTTGTAAACAGGGCAAAGCAAGAAAGTTTTTTTAGGAGGGGCCGAATGAAATTTTAATTTTTAATAGCCTATATCTTTATAATTTTTAAAGGATTAAATTAAATTCTTATAATTTTAAGGGGGCTAAAGTACAACTTTACCTTTACTAATTTAAAATTTTAAAATTTTCTAAAAGGCTAAAACAAATTTTTTTTTCCATTTTAGGGGGTCGGGCCCTGCCAGCCCCCTGGATTCGCCTCTATTTGTAAATATTGAGAGCTACATTTGTTGATTTTTTTTATTATGTTTAGAATCAAAATAATAAAATATATAAACATTAAAAGACTAAATTTGTTAATTTTCATAATGGATTAATATAATTATTTCTGTGTAATATTCAATATAAAATCGTGATAATTTATATAATATTATTAATAAAATTTAACTACAATGGTGAACTTGAGGTCAATATTTCATATTCTATTGAGAAGAATTATATAGTAAATAGTAGTCATAGTCTATTTTTTATTCGATTATAAACTTGAAATATTTTAATAAAATTGTTTATAATTGAGTCATTTTCTAAATTTATTTTTAAAACTTGGGACCAATGGAGAAGAAAGGTCTTTTGGAAATTAGAAATTGATGTAAACTATAATTAATATTGTTCATTTAGCTTCCAAAATATCTGAATGAACCATATTTTGAACATAAAAGCATTTCATATTATTAATAAGTTACAACTTGATTGAGAATTATTATTATTTTGAATGAGGGAATATATTTTTTTATGTAAAAAATAAAAAGATAATTTGTCCTACGCTACCTCTAATCAATTTATGATTAATAATAACAATTAGACGGCTCCCTACCACACTCTTAAATAATGTTGGTGTGTGGGGATAAAATAAATTTATGAGAAATGAAATTTCACTTCTATTTATAGGAATTCTTGAAGAGACATAAGTATTCAAGGGATACTTATTTGGATAGTCACATCTATTAAAAATGAATACCATTATTCATTACATATTACTTTAATAATTATATATTTTTTTGTTAATAATCAATTAACATAATTATCATTCACAGGAAACATCACTCATCACTATAAATAGTGACGACCTAAGTAGTTAGTGTTGTACCAGTAGACATATCGTTTTTCTATTAGTATTGGTACTCGTTTGTTTTGGTGTACTGTTTCAAACTCTTCGTTTGGGTCAGAAGGCTTATTTGAAAAATAAAAGGGTTTGGAAAAAAATATAGGCTCAGAAAATGGGCTTGACAAAAAAAAGGTCCGTTTAGAAAACGAGTTGAGTTTTGGGTAAAATTTTTTTTACCCTGACCCGACCTGACCAGGCCTAAATTTTCAATTAAAAAAATGCTATTTTTTATGCTACTTTTTTCCATGTTTTTCAATTAAAAAAACATATACGATCAAAGCTCCATATTTTACATTGTTTAACTAGATCAAATATTTATAGGAGGTAAATATGCTAAAATTTAAAAAATATATAATCTCTTAAAAATTAATTTAAAATTTGATTTTACAAGTACAATATAATTAAATTTCTAAATAAATAAAAATTTAATTTCGTAATAATTTTTTAATTAAAATAAAATTCTAACTAAACTATGTTAAACATAAAGAGCTCCAACTTGTATGATGTTCCAAACAATTTTAAAATATGCATGTTGTGCATCTTCTTGACTCCATCAAGTCTTTCCAACTCTTTCTTTTCCAAGATGATATAATAATCAATGATGAAACATGAAAGTTGTAGTTTTGTGTGGAAAAAATTTCCTGAAAAATAATTGCCATGGAAATTTCATGAGTTCTTCCCTTTTGTCAAATGTTTTCTCGTTTTATATATATTTTTAACAATGCATTTGAAATTTTCACCCTATAATATGATTTAATTGTACATGTCAATTGTCAAGCTTTGAAAGTTCTGCTATTTTTTAAAATCGCAACACACATGGATTGCCCTATAAATAGTAGCCTAAAATGAAGATTATGCTTCACTCATCCTATAAATTTTATCTAATATATTGTCCAAAATGAAAGCAATATTTCTCATACTACGCATTCTCTTGGCTTCCATTCTAGCGTTTCCCACTTCCACCATGGCTCGAGAACTGGCTGAGAAGGGTAAGAACAATCATAGTTTGTTAATAATACCCATATATTTCCTTTAATTTCCGGTTTATTTTATTGTTTGTTAATTCTGTAGAGGCAAACCCATCTCCAACTCAATGTGCACTAGATCCTAATCGGAGCTGTACTCCAATGACTCCTCCTAAGTGCCCAGCTTACAGTCGAAACTGCCATTAATATTATGTTCTGGAATATTATGTTTAATAAATTTGCCAACTTTTGTGTGTTATTGGCAAAGGAAATTAGAATCTAAAGTTTCATGTATGGTTTGTGTTTGATTCATGTGATTGTGATGTTATTTCTACTGCTTGAGATATGAAAATAATAAAGAAAAGCTTGCATATTATATATATCTTTCTCATATATATATATTTTTTATATTTTCTCAATGCTCCATAAGATAATTTTGGATGGATGGCATGATATAAATATAATGAAAATAAAAAAATTATAATATATATTTTCTTTTGAAATATATGAGATGTCTTTATTTAAATCCTCAATATTTATAGTCTGCCATCTCCGTTTTAGCTGGAAATGCGAGGCATACTCTATAAATCTCCACATTGACTCGTATCTGACTTAACTCCATTGCCAAGCCCTATCATGAGCCTAATCTGATTTTCATCGGATACTTACCAAGTCCAAAGAAATATTATAATAAATTAAATATTTTAATTTGAAAGTTTATTTTAGTTAACCAATTTTAATACTTCTAGAATTAAGATATGATATATATCCACGATATGTTATCTTTAGTGTATTCAAACTATCAAAATATTTGATATGTTATTTAAAAAAATAACTTTAAAAAAAATGCAATTTCTCTATCAATACATTTTAAAAAAAATACATTCCATACCAACACAATACATATATATATATATATATATATATATATTTAAAATCATTCATTTTAACTTGAAATCATATATATATTATTACAAGGTTCTAATGAAATAAATATTCAAGTTTACATTACAATAATTTTTGAAGCATGACACCCTTTATTTCAAGCACTTATTTTCAGTTTGAGTAAATTACTCTCTTTCTCCTTATCTTTTAATTTTTTTTATTTTATGTCTTTTGTTTAAATTTATTTTCTTTAGAATTTTTTATATATTAAATATAAAGTTGATTTTAAATAAATTATATTTTTATTTTAAGAATTTACTCAATTGAATTGAGTTTTATATTAAAACTAATTAATATTAAATTTTTGAGCTTAAAAACATTTATTAAAGTAAATTTATATTTTGTTCAAATATGATAAAAGTTAATTATATTCATTGATCAAAATTAGAGGAAAAATGAATATAGATTTACAAAAAAAATTGAGAATTAAAAATTTTGACATTAAAATAAATTAGTTTTTTAAAACAAAATAAATTAAATTTTAAAAATATATAAAGTAAATAACCTATAAAAATATTAATATTATTATTCTAAACAATCAACCCCTACATTGTAGAGGAATACAAACCGATAAATATATATAATAGCCATTTATGCATTTCATTGCAACATGAAACACTTTTATTACAATAGAGAAATTACTGTATAAAATAAAGATATTATCTCTTTTCAATAGTTTTATGCTACAATAGTAATTTTATCCTAAATTTTAAAATTTTAATTTGAATTTAAATTTTTTCAAAATGAAAATACTCAGGCATAAAATTATTAGATAAGGGATATAGATACCATATTCAATTTGGCTACAATATAATAATTATTGAGGGGGCCAAATCTTAGACACTACAATAAGCTTTAAGACGAGATATAACAACCCCAGATTTAAAATCAGCTTTAGCCATTTCGGAGGAGAAAATTTTCAAAAATTCTTCATGGTCATGAGGTTTGAAAAGAATGGGATTGTTGTCATCGACAAGCTCATTTGGAACTTTTATTACGTAGCCTTCTCTTGGCCTTGTAAATAGTCCCAAGCTATACCTATCATCGTTACCCTTCATCATGACACGATGATAAGGCGAAGACAATCGACCATTTAACCATACCTGCAACAATATAAAAGTTTTATGTTTAAGTCAAGCTATTTAAACACTTGTGCTCCCTTTGGTTATTAGTCTAATAACATGATAAAAAAATAATAATCATATCAAACTTAATATTGATGATGTGAAAATAAGGGGAACTTACGCTAAGGCACTCTCCAATCATGACTATGAAAGAGCTGGATGAAAGCTTCATATTCATCCATTCACCATATTTGTTTTGAATCTCCAATCCATTAACCTCGTCTTGATACAAAAGGGTCATCATATTTTGGTCACAGTGTGCAGGTGCCATCATGGTTTGCTCCTTGGTTTTTGGCTTTTCATATTTCATGATTCTTAGTTGATAATTTGTGGTGTCAGTGAGCTCATCCATGTATTTCTCAAGCCCAAAACTCTCCAAGATCATCTTCAAAATTTTCTTCTCTAAATCTGATGTTAGTTGAATGAAGGATGCCAGAGTTTTACTGCCAAATACAAAGTAAATAATTAATAAAAACCAAGTCAAGTGGTTTTGCTAAAGGGGTTTTTGCAATATTTAAATTAGATTGTATTTTATTTTTTTATTCAAAAAATGAAAAAATTCAACTATGTATATTAAATTAAAAAGTAAATTAATTTTTTGTATTAAAAATTATCCTTCTCTATTATTAAAAACTGGTTTGGTGAACGAAATAATCATACGGTTACACGTGACTACCATGTGTTACTCGTGCCGGGATATAGGGATTAGTTTTCAATAATAGAAATTGATTAATAGAAGGATTAGCTTATTCTTTAACTTAACATAAAATGACTAATTTACCCAATTATTTAATAGAGAGGACAAAATTAAATCTAACTTCTAGCACAATTTCCTTACCTGAAACTTATATTTCCTTGAGGCCATAAACTGGTGGTGAGGCACTGTTCAATGTTTTCAGCAATATGAGCATCATCCACCGCCATGCTTTGAAACAAACCAGATGGAGAACACGAATAGCCACGAAAGGGCTTGTCGGAAACACACAGTTTTTTTGTTTCTAATGGCAAGTCAAAGACCTCTTGCAAAGCCCCAAATACTGCCTTTCGAAGCTCCAGGATTGGATCAAACAAAGCCTCGAAACAACCGTACTCCTCGAGTGCTTCCCGAATTTGGGATTTCACGAAATCCCATTCGGGGCTGCCCGCTTTCAGGTTTTGGTTTGAGAAATCTATGACTGGAACCATTGCCTGAGTTTTTGAGCTCATCTCTGTGTTTATATCAAACAATAATGCTTGAATGGTACCGTTTAGATACAATCCAGGAGATTTATAATTGCGTCCCTCCTTGCAAATCAAAGGAAAGTAGAATTTTTTTTGTGATAAAAAACAAATCGCTATTATACAAATAATTTATACAAATAATGCTTGAATGGTACCTTTTAGATACAATCCAACTTTCCCAGTTGGGATTGTTTTTTTCCTGGTTTTTTGTTATTTGTCTGCAAGTAGCAGCCGGCCGTCACAAATCACATAGACACTGTTACTGGATTAATTTGAATTCTTTATCCTGTTATTTTTACATAGACACTGACGACTTCGATATGCTTACGAATTATATTATTTATTATATGAGGGACGAAGTTATAAATTATTTTTGGAATCAGAATTAAATTGTATATTTTTATAATAGTAAAAATATAATTTTATCATTTTAATAGTTTATATATTTATAATTTTTAAACGATTAAATCAAAATTTTATCATTTTTAGACGTTAAAGTACAATTTTAACATTATTAATTTAAAATTTTATATTTAAAGAGACCTAAAAAGAAAATTTTCCATTCTAAAGGAGTTGGACCCCTGCCAGCCTCTTGGTTTCTCCTCTCTATCATATATTACAACATAAATTTCTAATTTGTTTAGGGTTTAGCTAAGAAAAATTGAAATGTGACAAATAAAGAAAGTATTTGTGGAAAGGAAAATTGCAATATAAATCCTTCTGTCTTTTTAATATAAATTTTAATGGGATATTTCATTGTAAGTGTTTCCAATTTATTTATAATTAATGATTCAACTTATAATTTACCTAACAAATTACTATAAATTTTTAAAACCGTGTACATAAAGTGAATTATTAACATGTAAAAGTATATATAAATTTATAATACCGTAAGTAAAAAATTATATGAACATGAACCTATAAAAAAAATTGGTTGGATATTGTAATAGCCAACCGAATAGTGAGTGGTTTAGCAGCCTCCATTTATTCAACGAGTTTTTATTTTTCATGATTTTTTTTTCAATATCTAAAATTATTCATAATCTCTCTTAAAACTCAAATACGAAGATAAATACACTTTAATGTGCTCGAGTCCACGTCCTTTTGCATTGATAGCAATACCGATACCAACCGAGTTAAGGCTTTGTCAAACTTTCATGATTTTTTTAGATTTAAAAGTTTAGAAGTTAATGTAGAAAATTAATTAAAAAAAATTAAAAAAGGATGAACTTTGTTATGAGGATAAAATTTTGAGAAAAGATGAACATCTGCTGACAACAATGATACATTTTTTTCTCAGCCAATGTAAAATTTTTATTAAATCCCACAAAGGGAGGACAAACCAAAAGGTTAGAGATAAAGAACATACATCATGCTTAAAGACAACAACAATACAACTACAGTCACCTACAAAACACACACCAACACAAAATAGCATATCGAAACATGTACAACCCCTCAAAAAATCAACGAAAATCACCCTGTCAAAGTGTTAAATAATGTGATGTCATCAATGTTGTATTTGATAAAAGTGATTAAGATGGATGAATCTAGGGAGACTAGTAGTCATTTGATTAACATGCATGGATGTGCTTATCTAAGATGCATGTATGTGTTAGAGTCTTATTAATTACTAGATGCATGAATAGGGTTTGTATGTGATGAAACCATGGTAGAAGAAGAATGAAAAGAGATGTCCTCTAATGTTTTCCAAAAACAATCATGTGATACCAAGGTCCCAATTTGATTTAAACCATAAGTGGCCAGTACACAATGGTCATAACCAAATTGCCAAAGCACCATTAATGAAAAATAACTAATCAGTCTCCAAATATCAGTTAATGGAACCCAAAAATGGTTCCCACGTTCGATTAAAATTGAACTCTTGAGCATCTATGGGCCTCTCCAACCTATATTTGAGTGAGTTAGAGTATTGAAGAAAAAACTTATTCATCTATATGCTTGAAACTAAACCAGGAACTTCTCTAGAATTTAGAAAACGAGCACATCAAAGGTACATGGACTTTCTGAAAGTACTTGCATTGCACTCAAAATGATGTCTCATCCATACAAACAAAATTTGGATACAACTGAAGACACGTCCCTCACCTCTCTATGTAATGTAATTAAGAGACATGATAGTTTCAGCTAAAAAAGCAGGTGTTAAATTCATCCCACCTTCTATCTTGTAAAGGAAATCCTCGAGCCACAAATTAGCATGCCCCAACACCTTCAGAAAGACTAACAATCCTATTATAAATTTAAGAAAAAGAAAGAGGAATGAATTTTTGTATGTCTATTGTTTTACAAATGCTAGGTATTTTTACCATTAGGAACTATGCATGAAAACTAACTAGACAAAAATCCTAAATTATAGCCTACTTTGCATGCTAGAATAAGATTTACATTCTAGAATTAGATTAATATAGATTTACATTAACATTCCTCCCTCAAACTCAAGGTGGTGTTGTGGACCGTTGCTTGATTTTGGAAACTAAGTCTTGAAATTTGATTGGAGGATGTGTCTTTGTGAAAATGTTTACAATTTGAGCTGATGATGAGACAAAAGTAAGGTGTAGAGTGCCTTGAGTAACATGATGTCGTGCAAAATGACAATAAATCTCTATGTGTTTTGCACGCTCATGAAACACATCATTATGAGCGAACCGAATTGCACTGCGATTATCACAATGTAGGATTGTAGCAGGGAGACGAGAGTCTCATATCTTAAAGTAGTCAGTGTAGCTAAAGTAACTTCGAAGTGGCTTTAGCAAGAGCATGATATTCGGATTCGGTGTTGGAGTGAGCAACAACAATCTATTTCTTACTTTGCCAAGAAATGGGGGAATCACCTAGAAAGAAACAATAACTAGTGGCTGAACATTGATAGTAGGATCTCTTACCCAGTCAACGTTAGAATATCTGGCAAGAACCAAGGAGGAGTAAGCAGAGAAATGAAGACCACAAAAAAGTGTACCTTTGACATATCAAAGAATACGAAGAACTATTAAAAAATGAGATGATCTAGGAGATTCAAGAACTGACTAACTAGATGAACTACATCAGTGATATCAGGTCGAATCATTATAAGGTAGGTTAGGTTGTCGATAAGCTATCGGTACAAAGTAGGGTAAGAAAGAGTAGTTCCATCTATGGAGTAAGTTTGACATTTTGTTCCAAGAGAGTAAGGACAATCTTATTGTCAGTAATATTGGCACGAGAAAGTAAATCAGAGGCATATTTTGCCTGAGAAAGATAGTAGCCATCATCATCAAAGAAAACCTTAAGACCCCCCCAAAAAACTAAGAGACCTAAGATCCTTCATCTCAAAATGTTGACTAAGGTACTATTGCAGTTCAATAATGCCATTTTTGTCATCCCCTTTGATAATCATATCATCCACATAGAGAAGAAGTAAGACCATACCATAATTAGAGCGTCGAATAAATCATGCAAAATCATGAGGACTTGATACAAAGCCAAATGCAAATATAGTAGAGCTGAATCCGAAAAAACCAAGCTCGAAGGTCCTTTTCAAACCATACAAAGCACGCTAAAGTTTGCACACTTGATTGAGAGAATGAGAAAAACCTGGTGGAGGATGCATGTAGATTTTCTACTGTTAATCACCATTAAGAAAGGCATTCTTGACAATGCAATTTGCAGTGTTTTTACTGTAGATATAGCCAGTAGACTACAAATAGAAGTGAGATGAGCCACAGGAGAAAACATTTGCTTATAGTCAATACCATACTCCTAGATGTATTCCATGACTACAAGTCGGGCTTTATAGCACTCAACAAATCCATTAGAACAGATCTTGATCTTGTACACCCATTTATAGCCAATCAGTATCTTGCTAGGAGGAAGATCAACAGATCCCAAGTACGAGTTTTCTTCAGTGCTTGAAGCTAGTCAAACATTGCTTGCTGCCAAGAAGGATCAGTACTAGCCTATAACAGCCCGATTTTTAATGGTGTCAAAAATAGTGGTTTTGGACCATAATTCTTACATGTTATTATGTAAATATCAATTATTTAATATTTTATGAAGTCATTAGTGTCGTATTAAATTTTGATTTAGAAATTTTATCGTTTAGTTAATTAATTAAAGAAAAATAATTAATTTCTAATAGGTGGAAAAGTTGTTTATTATTGATTTATTTTAACAATAGCCTAAATAAGTAAAGTAGGGGGTTTATGTTGCAATTAGTCCATAATTAAGCAATATGGACGGTAAAGAGAGAAAAAAATATTAAATTGATGTTTTATAATGTTATAATTACATTGAATAAAGATGATAATAATAATAAAAGTAAAGTAAAATAAAAGTGGGGTAGTTGTCATCTTCTTTATTTTTCTTAGGTTTTGGCCAAAACACCATTGTTCTAAGACTGGGAGCTTTGGTTTTTGCTATTCTTGAATGCATGTAAGTGTATTTTAGTTTATTTTTCATGATTTGTATGTTTTTGAGTTAGTTGAAATGGTATTTATCTAGTATAGGGATTAATTTATGAAATTGATGAAGTTTAGAAAAAAAATGCCCATTGATGTTTTGGTGTTTCTTGATGTTTATGTTTTGGATTGAAGTTAAATGATGAATTTTTAACTATTTTGTAAAGTATGTTTGAGTGATTTTTAAGATTAGGGATTAAATAAATAGAATGTTGAAATTACTAGATGTTGAAATTACTAGGTTTTCTTGGAAATTTTAGCATGAGTGGGAGTTGGTTTGGAGTAGTTAAAATTGGGTTCTATGGGGAAAAGGGGTTAATTTTAGAAATAATAATTACGTTTTGGTCTTAGGGACCAAATTGAGTAAAATATAAAAGTTTGAGGCTAATGTATAAATATCATAAATAAGAAATTAGATGTATTAAATTGAATAGAATGAGAAAATTGAGGCTAATAATTGAAATAAATTATATTATAGATCAAGATCAAGTTGATAATTGTGGAAAAGGGAAGGTTGTTGATCAGTCCTTGGACTTTTGTTGTTTCTGCAGTTTGACCCTAATAAGTTTGTACGGTTTTATTTTGTATCATTTAATCATTTAATTATTTATGAATTGAAATTACTAAATGATTTGAAATCCTATTGAATGTTGTTACGGGATAAATAAGTGAACTGATGAACGTAGGATAGGATACGATTGACATGCCAATAGGTTATATCGCGCTATACGAGGTTGATTAACATTGAGATGATGATTCTGTTTTACTATTGTTTGCTGAATATACCAAAGTTCAACATTTTTTTGCAAACTATTGCGTTATATTACAGTGATTTAGGTGTGTTTCGGGGGCAGATGTAAAGCCTTTAAACTTGACACTTAGTGCCGATGTGTGTTTCAGAGGGATGCTAGCCTAGGGGCTTGGCACTTGGTGCCTAGGTGTGTTTTCAGATGGTTAGCTCATTTGAGTTTATTGGTGTGTCTGGATAGTTAACCATGTATCCTGGTCCGTTATAACATTCATCGAGTTTATTTTCGATGGTATAATGTAATTGATTGGCTTGTTCTATTGTAATTAAGTTTAAAACTTACCCATGGTTTGATTATGGATGACAGGATTATAATCTATGTCTTTTCTGTATTCTATATTAGATAAGTTTATTTGGTAAGTTAATTGTTTTAAATTCGTTTACAAAGCTTAAGTAAGCTTACTCGTGTTTTTCTATTGTTTTCTTGTAGATACGTTTTGTTGATACGGGCGACCGGGTCGACTCAAAGGATCACACTACCCAGAAATCTTTTGGTAGTTTTTTGAATGTTTAACTTGAGGGGTTATATGGCATGTAATAGGTGAATTGAATTTATGTTGATTATATGTGAAGATGTAAAAGATGGATGATACTTGTCTTAGTTAGTTTTTGGGCATTTGTAAATATGATGTTAGGTTTGTTACATATGTGTGTATGGAACTTGCTTGGTATATGTAAATAAGCCTTATAAAGTGTGAATATTGTTAAGTGCTTTATGAGTTGAAATAAGTAGTGTTTTGGTATGAACTGTTATTAATGGTTGTGTATTTGAATGATTATAATATGGTTTGAACATGATAATGATTTGATAATTGAATTATGGTGTCAATGAGGGTACATTGGTTAGGCACTTAGGATGGATGTTTTGACATGTTTTAAGCTTGTTTAATCGTGTTTTAAGTGAGCTTAATTGATGGTAATTAGGTTGCTTGATGTCTAAGTAATCATGTTTTGGTAAACTTGATTTTGAAGGTACATTTTGGTGCACACGGACTGTCACATGGCTGTGTGCCACGCATGGTCTCTCCACATGGCCATGTATCATTTATAGCTTTGAGTATAGGTTTCATATAGTCTGAGACACGGCTTGCGAAACTACCGTGTGACCTAACATCGAATGTACACACGAGCTGGCACATGGCCTGTGACACGACCGTGTGACCTTATTTTGAATATTCACACGAGCAAACACACAGTTTGAGACATGGCTGTGTATCCTGACCTTGAATGTCTAGATGGTCTGGGTTATTTCACACGGCCGTGTGACATCTGTTTCTCAAAATTTTCAAGTTTTTCTTAAAATTTCTATTTTGCTTCAAATTGATCCTGGGTTGATTCCAATTTTTTTAAGGCCTCATAAACCGGATTTAAGGCTTGTAAGTGTATTTTTATTTTGGTTTGAATGAATTAATGAATGTTACTAATTATTTTTCATATATATTCTGATTTATTCAGTAATGCTCCGTAACCCTAATCCAACGACGGAGACGGGCTAGGGGTGTTGCATAGCCTCACGGTAAGATTGGAGCTCATGGAGAATGACAAGGGAAGAAAATCAATGATAATATTTTAAGTGAGAAGGTGGTTCTCTTACTCGATTAGACCAATGAATAACATAAGTAGGAACAGGATATTCAACTGGTTCAAATTTAGTGGATGTAGAAGTGGAAGATGGAAGAAAACTGAGCTCATAGGATTCATCAGAACAGGGAAACAACTCAATAGAAGAATTTGTGAAAAAATATAGAGAAAAAGACAACGAAGAATGAAATGTGTACAAAGAAGAAAACTTAACATTCTCCCAAAAGGTAACATGTAGGAGATAGGATATTGGATCCCAACAACTCTAGTCTTTATGCTCAATGTCAAAAAAACAACAAAGACGAGCATGAGGTTCAAGTTTATTATGTTCATGAGGTTGGAGGAGTACAAAACAAGCACATCCAAAGGTTTTGAAAATTGAATAATCTAGAGGGTTGTAAAAAAGGCATTCATTCAGAGAGAGATCATTAAGAACTTTAGTGTGTGTATGGTTGATTGTTTGGACAACATATAAAGTAGCTTCCCCCTAGAATTTTTCAAGACATTTGGTTGAAAGTAGGAGGGCCATAGTGGAGTCCAAGATGTGTCTATGTTTGTGCTTAGCTCGACCATTTTGTTGAGAAGTATAGGGCTAAGAACATTGAACTCGAGTGCCTTGTTGAGAAAAGAATTGAAGAAGAGATGATTCTTTTTATTCTGCAACATTATTAGTATGAAAAGTTTTTATAGTAGAATAAAATTAAGTTTTGATCATATTAAAAAAAGTATTAGTAATAGCAGATAATTCAAAACTATTTTTCATAAAGTAAATCCACATAAAATGAGAGTAGTCATCAATAAAAATAACGAAATACTGAGAATCAATTATAACAGTAGAAACATGGGAAGGACCCCAATTGTTAGAGTAAATAAGTGTTATTAGTAAAAGAAAAAGTTGGTTGTTTAGCAAGTTGCACTCAAAATATTTAAACAACTCAAATTTGGTGGATCCTAATAATCTGCGAAACACTAATAGACGAAGTTTACTTTCAAAGGCATGACTAAGTCAAAAATGCCACTGAAGTAAAGAAGGTCATAAGATGGTGATAGCAAAGATAGTTTCATGAGGTAGATGTAGCATAACAAGCTCAGATAATCTTTCTAGTTTCTGAACTGTTCTAAGAATCTTCCTCGTAGCTAGATCCTGCACTTGACAACTAGATGAAGAAAAAATAACTGTATGACTAAGATCACAAAGCTGTCTAATAGAAATGAGGTTAAAAGCTAACACAGTAGATGTCGAGGAGATTAAGGGTGGAAGTGGATAGATGACTTATATATGTGAAGGCATTTGTGTATCATTAGTTGTATGAAGAGGTAGAAGAAAGGAGGTACAGACATGTGTGAAGAAATTTTGTAAATTAGGTGTCATATGATTATAACAAGCAGAATCGAAAAGCCAAGTAAAATTACCCGAAATAACAAATAGGATGGAATGTAAAGAGGAACTAGAAGATAAAACTTGTTTCAGGAGAGGTACTAAGCCACTTAATGAGAGGGAAGTAGAATCTGTGGAAGCAACAATAACAACTGATGAACTAGGAATAGGAAAAACACCTTTGGAGTTAGAAGATCCACCAACCTTTGTAGTTTCACTGATTTGACGACAATTTTTACAGAAAACCTTGCTAAGGGTAAGTAAAATCCATTTTTCCCATGATAGAGACAAATCAAATAAAAATAGAGCGAATAAATAAGAGTAGATTGATGGAAATTGTGAGAGCGGTTTGGTCAAAAAAGTATTCAATGGCTCAAAATGGCTTGAGTATGATAGTTTGGCTTAGAGGTGGCTCGGCTTAGGCAAAGAAAGGCAAAGCATGAGAAAAAGAGGATAAAACTAAAAATAGGACCAAAAAAATAAAGGAAAAAAATAAGAAGGGGAACCTAAGCTCTTGATACCATGTTATAAACTTATAAAAAAGAAAAAGAAATGAATTTATGTATGTCTATTGCTGTACAAGTGCTAGGTATTTATACTAGTACCTATGAACTATACATGAAAACTAACTAGACAAAAATCTTAGATTATAGCCTAATTTGCATGCTAGAATCATGTTATAATCAGATTTACATGCTAGAATCAAGCTAGAATTAGATTAATACAGATTAATTTACATTAACAAATCCATATAGATCAGATGCAAACAATAATAAATTCCTTTCTCCACCGGTATTCTTGAGGACTTGCTTGATGGTATACCAAGTGTAACAGTCCTGTTTTCAGTTGTGTTGGAAACGGTGGTTTTGGAACCCCAATTCCAATGATCGAGTTCATAAATATTATTATTTAATATTTATTAGGTTAGTATAAAGTTTAATTAAAATTTGGTCTACTAATTTTTTTCATTCAAATAGTTAATTAAGGTATAAGAACTAAATTGTAAAAGTAGTAAAAGTTAGTCACTATAGATTTTAAATAGCTAAGGGATCAAAATGATGAATAGACCATTGTCAAAAGTCCAAGCGGTGGTGGATGGTTCCATACTCCATTAAATTTTGGGATAACTACTATTAGGCCTCTAATTAATTAAGGTTTAATTGAAATAAAAGTTGATTAATTAATTGATGGACCAATTAAGCAATAAGACCATTTTTAAATGCTCAAGCAGTGGTGGGTGACATCTAGCAAGCCGTTGTTAGATTCCAAACCATTCAACCCTTCAAAATTGATCTAGAATTGAATCAATCGAAAATATAATTGAAAAAGGGTAAAATTGTAGATTGGTCCTTAACATATTCTAATGATTTTATAATCTTAAATAGAAAGTGTTACAACGTTATAATTTTTAACATCATTCATTTAACTTAAAATCATATATATAATATTACAATATTCTAACTAAATAAAAAAAATAAATATTCATGTTTATATTACAATTTTTTAATACATGATACTCTTTATTTCAAACACTTATTTTCAATTTTAGTAAATTACATTTTTTGCGCCTTGCCTTTTAATTTTTTTAATTATTTCATGTCTTTTGTTCAAATTTATTTTCTTTAAAATTTTTATATATTAAATATAAAATTTATTTTAAATAAATTATCTTTTTATTTTAAGAATTTACTCAATTGAATTACCTTTTATATTAAAAATACTTAATATCAAAATTTTAAGCTTAAAAACATTTATCAAAAGTAAATTTAGATTTTGCTCAAATATAATAAATTTTAATTACATTTATTTATTAAAGTAGAGAAAAGATAATTATAAAATTATAAAAAAAATTGAGTATTAAAAATTTATTAAAATAAATTAGTTTTTTTTGGTTCAAAAAATAAATAAATTTAACAATATATATAAAGTAAAAAACCTATAAAATATTAATAATATTTTTTAAATTATAACAAATTAATATTAATATTTAAACTAGGAAGAATTTTTGCAGTACTTTAATATTAAATATTTTTAAGTTTAAATAACATTTATATAATATATTTAAATTTATTTAAATAAATTTAAAAATATTTTGAAATTTCTTTTTTTTTTCAATTCAATTCATTAATGACTTTAGAGAAAAACTAATGCTATAAAAAATTATAAAATTAATATATACATCTAACCCATACATGGAAAGAGAATCCAAACCTATATATATATATAATATCCATTTAAGCATTCCATTGCATTTTGGATACATAAAACATGAAATTCTACATATACATATATATAGAAAGACCTCAAATAATTTGATTACAATATAATAATTATTGATGGCCAAATTTTAAACATTGCAATAAGCAATTTGGCTACGATATAGTATAATTATCAAGCTTACACACATAATTTTATAACATAGTAATTATTGATTGCCAAATCTTAAACATTGCAATAAGCAATTTGGCTACAATATATAGTAATTATGGACAGGCCAAATCTTAGACAGCACAATAAGTTTTAAGACGAGATATAGCAGCCCCAGATTTAACAACACCTTTAGCGACTTCGGAGGAAAAATATTTCAAAAATTCTTCATGATCATGAGGTTTGAAGAGCATGGGGTTTTTGTCATCCACAAGTTCAGTTGGAACCTTTACCATGTAGCCTCCTCTTACAGTTGCAAACAGTCCAAGGCTATACCTATCATCGTTACCCTTCATCAAGACACGATGATAAGGCGAAGATAATCGACCATTTAACCATACCTGCAACAATATAAAAGTTTATGTTTAAGTCAAGCTATTTAAACAGTTGTGACCAGTTTTGTTATTAGTTGGTATAAAATTTTTTATTTATTATGTATCTATTGTTAGATATAACATAAAGGATATTTAGTATAAGCTTAATTTGAAACTAGAGATACGAGTAAAAATTATTGTAAGAATTTAGACATTTTGCTCCTCTTTGCTAGAAATAAATCATGTGAATGACTACCAATTGAATTAATATTTTGCTAACATATATATTAAAAATTAATACTTGATTATATCAAAATAAGTTGAACTTACGCAAAGGCACTCTCCAATTATGACTATGAAAGAGTTGGGGGAAAGCTTCAAATTCATCCATTCACCATCTTTGCTTTGAATCTTCAATCCATTAACCTCGTTTTGATACAAAAGGGTCATTATATTAGAGTCACTATGTGCAGGTACCCCAATGGTTTGCTCGTTGGCTTTTGGCTTTTCATATTTCATGATCCTCAGTTGATAGCTTGCGATGTCAGTGAGCTCATCCATGTATTTCTCAAGCCCAAAACTCTCCAAAATCATCTTCAAAATTGTCTTTTCTAACTCTGATGTTAGTTGAATGAAAGATGCCAGAGTTTTACTGCCAAATACAAAGCAAATAATTAATAAAATCCAAGTCTAGTAGTTTTGCTAAAGGGGCTTTTGCATATTTAAAATTAAAAATCAGATTATATTTTATCCCTGTAATCTAACTTCTAGAGGGGACAATTTCCGTACCTGAAACTTATATTTCCTTGAGTCCATAAACTGGTGGTGAGGCATTGTTCAATGTTTTCAGCAATATGAGCATCATCCACCGCCATGCTTTGAAACACACCAGATGGAGAACACGAATAGCCACGAAAGGGCTTGTCGGAAACACAGTTTTTTTGTTTGTAAAGGCAAGTCAAAGACCTCTTGCAAAGCCCCAAATACGGCCTTTCGTAGCTCCAGGATTGGATCAAACAAAGCTGCGAAACAACCGTACCCCTCCAGTGCTTCCCGAACTTGGGATTTCACTAAATCCCATTCGGGGCTGCCCGGTTTCAGGTTTTGGTTTGAGAAATCTATGACTGGAACCATTGCCTGAGTTGTTGAGCTCATCTCTGCGTTTATATCAAACAATAATGCTTGAATGGTACCTTTTATATACAATTCAGGAGATTTTTAAACTATTATACAAATAATTTATACAATGAATAGCGATATTAACTTTCCCAGTAAGGTTGTTTTTTTTCCTTTTATTTTTTTTTTGTTATTCGTTAGCAGCCGGCCGTCACAAATCACAACCATTTGGATTAATCTGTTTACATAGACACTGACGGTTTCGATATGCTTACGAATGATATATATGTATATATACTATATATTATATACTATTTTAACTATCGCGATAACATTTGAATTGAATATTTTAATAGATAATCTATAAAAATAGTAATTTTTGTTTGCCTTAAGTTACATTTTAGTCATTTATGTTTGAAATGTTACGTTTTAGTCACTTATGTTATTATTTTGTTACGACGTGGTCACTCTACCATTAAGTTCCGTTATCTCTCTAACGATAATCTTACGTGGCAGTCCAACTAGATTTTAGGTGCCAACTTGAATTTCTAAATAGAATGAAAATATATTTTTAATTAAAAATTTAATTAATTAAAATTTTTAAACCTAAACCTTAACTAAAAAGAACTGTTCATCTCCCCTTTTTTTATTTTTCTTCCATCTCTTCTATTTTCAATGGTTTTTCAGTTTTCCATTTTCCCTTAAAAACCAAGAAAATGAAAAAATAAACTTATTTGGAATCGAAAGGAGTTTAGAAGAGAAAAAAATTTTACTTGGTCTTTCCTTTTATTTCTCTATCAAAAGAAAAATAAAAATAAAAGAGAGAATATTTGGTTGGGTGAGTATTGAGTTTGTGTAAAGCTCCACCGAAACCACCATTGATGAAGAGACAGAAATTGTGCTAAAGTGAACAGCTTCTCTCTTTTTTGTCTTTTGTTTTTTTGTTGTTTGATGAACAAAAATACCTAAATTTTAATTTAGGGTTTTCACTAAACAATAAAAAGTTCAATCTTTTGTTTTTCAATATTGAATAAAAAAGATAGAGGAATGCAAAGAGAAAATACCTAAATCCTCCATTGAATCCATCTTTATGAAGTAGTCAATTTGATTTCAACTATTTTGATCTTAATAATAGTTTTTCCAATCAAATGAAAAAAAAATCATTAAAAAAAAGGAGAAGGAAGAAAAGTAGAAAAGAGGATATGAACAGTTTTTTTAGTTAAGGTTTAGGTTTAAAAATTTTAATTAATTAAATTTTTTAATTAAAAATCTATTTTCATCCTATTTAGAAATCCAAGTTGGCACCTAAAATTTAGTTGGACTGCCACGTAGAATTATCATTAGAGAGATAACGAAACCTAACGGTAGAGTGATCACCTCGTAACAAAATAATAACATAAGTGACTAAAACGTAACATTTCAAATATAAATGACTAAAATGTAACCTGAAACAAACAAAAGTGACTATTTTTGTAGATTACCCTATTTTAATTACTATTTACAATAAATTAAGAATCAACATGGTTATTAACTTTTCGAGTTTAGGGTTTAATAGGTAAGCGAGGTATTTTTTAAAATGGAGAAAGATCTGATAACAGTTTCCTTTCACAACATTCCGGTGACCATGCACTGGAAAGATTTATGGGTGTTGTTCAGGTACCATGGAGACGTCATTGATGCATTCATTCTGGCCAAAAAAGAGTAAGAATGGAAGAAGATTCAGTTTTGTGAGATATGAGAAAATGATGGATGCTCAAAGGGCTATAAGCCAATAAAACAATTTAGTGATTTTAGGGAATAGGCTATGGCTAGACTTAGCAAGATTCAAGGGGGAAGACAAGTTTGGAGAAAAGTTTCTTCGGAAGGGATACCAAAACAACAGCAGGTTGTTAATAACAATGCAGGGAAGGAGAATGTAAAAATATTGAAAGATAGTAGAATGGATTTAGGAAAAAACTCAGAAGTAGCAACGATTTGAGTAAGACGGAAGGTAAAGATTGCAAGGAGAGGAACTTGAATAAGTTGGTTCAGGGACATGTTGACGATGAGCAATTGTGAAAGCTTAAAAAATGCCTAGTAGGACTTACTCAAATGTGTTGTGATACAAAGAGTTTAACTAAAAGAATAGCTAGAATTGGATTGGGGGAGATTAAAATCAGAAGGATTCAAGGAAGGAATTTTTTGATTGAAATACCCGACATGCAACCGTTAGAGTTATTAAAGCAGCACGATTGGACGTATCTGAGGGAGTTTTTTGTTAAAATTGAGCCTTGGTCGGAGAGCTTGGCAGTGAAGGAGAGAGAGTATTTTGGATTGAAGTATTAGGCATTCCCTTACACTGTTAGAACTATACTTCTTTCAAAAGAATAGTTGGAGTATGGGGAGGATTAATATTTCTCGATGAGAATTCGACGATGGTGAAAAGTTTCGATAAAATGTTGATGCTGGTATCCACCAAGCAACTAGAAAGGACTGATGAGTTAAACTATTTAGAGGTGGGGAAGGTGAATTTTCGATTAGAGTTATTGAAACAGGATTATCGGAATTTTTTGACGAATCAAGCAGGGGTTATGGAGTGAAGGATAAAGAAGAGTGGGAATTAGTGCAGGAAAGGGATGACACCATTGTGTCAGATTCTGAATCGGCGACGAGGACAAGGCCGAAAAAGGCTTCAGAAGAGAGACAAAATCTGGAGGACGAAGTAATTAATGTAATCATCCTTGAGAAAACAAACGTCAACGTTGGGTGTTAGAGTTCTGCAGAAAATGTTTTAAAAGGGAAGAGGAACAGTTGAGTGGTTATAGGGCCGGTATTAGTTTGGGAGAGAAGGTCAAAAACTGTTGTAACATCCGGGCTTTGGAAGATGTCAGCAATATGGGCTTTCAAGTAGCTGAATTAGGCTCAGTAAATCAAGTTGGGGGTCAAGAAGAACGAAGGGATGATGAAGTGGCAGTGGACTTGGAGAATGCAACGGGCCAACAGTTGGGGTCTGGAGGGGGATCAAGTTCCAGTATCATCCACGAGCAGTTGGGAAATAAGGATGTGGTGGTTAAAATTAGAGAAGAAAGAGCTTCTGGTGGGGAGTCACCATCAATTCTTAATAGGAAGAAACAAAAAGGTCACGAAGGAGGATTTGTTCGATGTATAATATCCAAGTTGAATTCTCACCATTACAGAGAAAAAGAAGAGAGACAGGGCGCTGAGGAGACAAAAATGAAAAGAAGTAGATTCTAAGTAGGAAGCGGCTGATCCTTAGGGAGGCAAGGAACACGTGGGAAGTTGGAAAAAAAAATTGGGATTTAGCATTAGAGGCAATGAGTGAGAGGTTGTTGATGGAATTATGAGGTTAAAAGGCCTGTAGAACCGTGTGACAGGGGGAAATGTGGGTCGCGACCTTGACCCAAGAAGGTTAGTATTTGTAAGTTTTGTGGTTTTATTTTTTTGTTTCGGTGATTCTCTCTTGGTGGTGGAAAAATGAGGATTTTGTCTTGAAATATAAAGGCTATGACTCCGGAGGCTAAGTTAGACTATGTTAGAAGAGTGATATGCAAAGCTAAAGCGAATATGTGTTGTATTCATGAATCAAAATTAAACTCGATTACTGTCGACATTTTTAGGAAGGTTTGGGGCGATAAAAATCTTGAATTTAAATTTTTGGTAGCAGAGCAGTCTTCTGAAGGTGTTATAAGAATATAGGATAATAGTACTTTTCAAATAAGTAATTATTTCATTTATAAGAGATTTGTATTAGTGGAAGGTGTTGAGGCCCAATTTCGGCCCAACTTAATACCTAACCCTAGCCCAATACTCAAAAAAAAATTTCTAGGTGTGCCGCCCTACTGTCTGCCACCATAATCCACTCCATAGTTGGCCACCCATCCCCATTTGCTTTACTTGCCTGCAATGGAAAAGGCAAATAAATTAAAAAAAAAAAAGAACAAGCTGTAAAAGGTTATATAAAGCCACAATCTCAATGTAAGGAAAGAAGAAATTTTTTTTTGGAGCAAATAAAAAAAAAGCATTTGATAATTTTTAGATCTAAGCACAAAAGAAAGCAAAGATCCAAGCAACACCAAAGAAACAGGAAAATAAAAGTTGAAATATCAAGAATCAAAATCTAAAACAAAAGGTGATATTACATTATTATTATTTTCTTTCTATTTATTTTTTTTCCTTTTTATTTTATTTTCGAATTTGCTTACCTCTACATATAATATACCATAAGGACATAAAAAAATAAAAAAAAAAAGCAAAAAACATACCTTCAAAAAGATCCTGCCCATACAAAAGGATTTCAGAGGAAAATGGATGCCGAATTGGGAAAGACCTTATGTGGTGAAGAAAGCCTTTTCTGGAGGAGCATTGATATTGGCCGAGATGGATGGCAAAACTTTACCCAATCCCGTGAATTCGGATTCGGTTAAGAAATACTTCGCCTAAAAAAAAAAAGAGTCCAAGGTGAAAACCAGCAAAGGGTACCTTGAGATTAAAGGGATTTTGAATTGAAAACTTGTAAAAGGGCGATTCAAATTTTGATTAAAGATGGGGCATACGGTAATCTTACGATACCTAAATTAACAAGGAAGAGAGATGTTACATCTTGGGGCATCTACAAGAGTACTATGGACCCCCTAAACACATATTGAGCTTAAAAAGGAATCCTCAAGAAGTTCGTACGGAGAAGCTCACGTTGCGATATTTGGGGCACCTATTTTCTTTCTATTCATTTTGTATTCCAGCAATATTTGTTGTCCGTGGTTAATCTATCCCCTTCAAATTTTGTTTCTGACAAATTTCAGTTCTGTCATTGTTACGATATTTTTCAAGCATTTTGCACTGAAATAATGATTAATGGACTAAAGTCATTTTTACAAAAAAAAAAAAGAAAGAGTTCTGAATATTACTCTGAAAGTCTCTAAATAGTACAGGAACCTGAAACAGGGCTATTATTTAGAACTAACCAAACTTAAAGATTGGAAGCATTTGAGGAGAAAAACTTTAAATCGAGACTACCTCTTCGGGTTTTCTGTTCAAAGATCTAAGCTGAACAAGAAGATAGGGTACCGTTTTAGTAATCGAACCTTGATGGACAAAGGGCAATGACAACCCGTACATTTAAAAAGGGATTCATTCTCACAACATGCTGCACTTGTGTATTCATTCGTGACACATCTAGTTAGGAGCATTTGATTCATTTCGATCATAGCATCCTGGTTATTTGACATAAGCATCACATTTAGTTAGGATCATTTGATTCATTTCAATGATAGCGTCCTAATTATTTGGCATAAACATAGTTACATGAAACTGATTTTACAGATCATGTTCCCCAGAAGACAGTGCAGTGGAATCGGTGAATTCACAAGCCTTAAACCCCTAAGCAGTAGGGTAACAGGCTGAATTTACAAATCTTAACCCCCTAAGCAGTAGGGAAACAGATCGAAGATGATGGGCCTTAAAACCCTAAGCAGTAGGGTAACAGGCTGAATTTACAAGATCTTAACCCCCTAAGTAGTAGGGAAACAGATCGAAGGCGATGAACCTTAAACCCTTAAGCAGTAGGGTAACAGGCTGAATTTACAAGATCTTAACCCCCTAAGAAGTAGGGAAATAGATCGAAGGCGATGGACCTTAAACCCCTAACCAGTAGGGTAACAGGCTGAAAATTATAGATTATATATTCCTGAAATGGCGTTGGAGCGGCTCGAAGCCACAGCAGATCTCCTCGAAGTTTCAGTGGAGTAGATTGGAGTCACATGTCTTATTTTCTTGAAGCTGCAACAGAATGAAGATAGCAGATCTTATTTCTCTGAAGCTGCAATAGAGCAAAGTAAAGTGACAAGCCACAGTAGACTGCAATGAGACTAGCCGAAGAAGAGAAGCACCAAAAGTTAAGACTCGGCGAAACCGACCAAAATTGGCCCTTTTAAAGTCTTTGCTCTATTCCCGTTACACGACAATGAGTAAAGAGGGGCAGCTGTTGAGGCCCAATTTTGGCCCAACTTAATACCTAACCCTAGCCCAATACCCAAAAAAAAAAATTTCTAGGTGTGCTGCCCTACTGTCTGCCACCATAACCCACTCCATAGTTGGCCACCCACCCCATTTGCTCCACTTGCCTGCAATGGAAAAGGCAAATAAATTTAAAAAAAAAGAACAAGTTGTAAAAGGTTATATAAAGCCACAATCTCAATGTAAGGAAATAAGAATTTTTTTTTTGGAGCAAATACAAAAAAAAAAAAAAAGCATTTGACAATTTTTAGATCTAAGCACAAAAGAAAGCAGAGATCCAAGCAACACCAAAGAAACAGGAAAATAAAAGTTGAAATATCAAGAATCAAAATCTAAAACAAAAGGTGATATTACATTATTATTATTTTCTTTCTATTTATTATTTTTTCCTTTTTATTTTATTTTCGAATTTGCTTACCTCTACATACAATATATCATAAGGACAAAAAAAAAATAAAAAAAGCACAAAAAGTACCTTCGGACGGTGGCCGGCGACGGCAGCGACGGCGGTGGTCCACAGTGGCGACCGGACTAAAACCTCGCCGGAGCAATGGCCCTTGCAGAGAACAAAAAAGGAAGAAAGGAAATTTTTTTTTAAAGAGGAGAAGAAATGAACTTAAAAAAATTTTGGGGTTTATATTGGCCACCAAAACGACGTGCTATTATTATCATTTCGTATCTTTATTAACATTATTACTATTATTATTTTACTATCATGTTTTTCTTATCACAATTTTTATAACTTAACGTGCTATTATTACTATTATTTTTATTTTTTATTACCATTATTGTTATTGTACTTATATCTATATGTATTTTGTTTTAATACCATTATTATTACTACTTCCATTACCTTTTATCTCTAACTATTATGATTTTTACGTACATATTATCATTTATATTATTATTATTATTACTTCTTTGTATTACTATTATTGTACATACATATTCGTTATAATTTATATTATTACAATTATTATTATTGTATTTTTATATTCTTTCTATTATGTATTACTCATATATTATCACTACCACTTAGTATTTTATTATTATATTTTAATGTATTATTAACATGACTTTTATTTTATCATTATTATTACTATTATTCCTTATTGTCATGGTTAGTATTCTTATAGCTATTATTTTTATTACTAATATTACTATTGTCATATCTAGTATTATTTTTTACTTTCATTATACCTACTACTATTATTATGGTTTCTCTTTTATATTAATTTACGTTTTATATAATACATTGATTTTACCACTTATTCGTTTGTACTTTTATGTAATTCCAAACCTTTTATTTATTTTGTATCATTATTTTATTTTATATAATACTTATTTATGTTTATACCATTATTACTATTTTATGCTTTTTATTTATTATAAGTTTGTTTACTTACTCATATGTTTATTTGCTTACCCCCGATTTAAAATCCAATTTATACTATAATTTACTTTGTTATTTCCTTTATCGTTGTATTTTTATTTCATTTTGTTTCTCATTATCATTATTTCATTATGTTTATTCGTTTATTCTTATATGTCTCAATATATCTGCAAATCCATATTATTTTGTCATTATAATTGTTGTTTATATCACCACCTTTGTTATTATTATGCATGTTAATACTGCAACTCGTTTCTTATTTCACCATGCGATTATGATTACATTGGTCTTTTACTCGTCGCATATAATTGCGTTTTTCTAAAATAAAACAAGTTTCGTATTTAGACAATTCGATAAAATTGTGCCCTAACTTACTGGGTTTCGGTTTTCCTCGTTTAAATCTAAATAACGATATAATCCTCTTAAATCGCAATACGAAAAAACACTTATTTTCGGAAGTACGAGGTGTTGTGCCCTAACTTACTGGGTACGACATTTTGTCACCTCGAAATAAGAATTTGTTTAAAAATAAAGGCAATATTTGGTATTAGGAAATTCGAGAAAACGTGCCCTAACTTACTGGGTTTCGACTTTTCTTGTTTATCCTAAATAACCGAACAGCCTTTTAAAAAAATTTAGAATATATGAATTTTAAATAAAAGCAAGCTCATTCTCAAAGTTTGAGATGTTGTGTCCTAACTTACTGAGCGTGACATTTTATTACTTCGAGATGAGAGAGTCTTTAACATTTGTTTTAATTTATTTGGTCATTTTCAAATTAGCATTTTTACGAAGAGGGATCGTATTTCAATGTCTTTCAAGCTTTCCATTTTCGACATTAAGATATTAATTAATCAACTAGGTACCAATTTTTGGGCGCTACGAGGGTGCTAATCCTTCCTCGTGCGTAACCAACTCCCGAACCTATTTTCTTGATTTACGTGGACCAAAATCGTTGTTTAAATAAATCAAACCATTCATTAAAAACAACCACTTTTACAAGGTGATCCGATCACACCTAAAAAGATTGGTGGCGACTCCCGTTTTCGTTTTTTCTCCAAGTCGATACCCGTTTTCCAAAAAATGGTTACGACAGAAGGTAAATGGATTGCTAAGGAAATGGAAGCATCCTTCATTGATGTTATGCACCTAATGGGATTTCAGATAAAAAACCACTATGGAGGGATAATCTAGAATTAAAGAATTCATGGATCACTGGAGGCAACTTTAATGGATTTAGTGAGGTTCAGTGGGACGATATTTTCTCAAGGTCGTTATTGGATTCAGAAAAGAGTATATTGAGCAGGTTGAAATCATTGGTTGGGAACTTGGTGCTAGATCCTATAGTGGAGGATCGTCTAATGTGGATTGATGAAAAAGACGGACAGTTTTGTAATCATTATTTTTCCAAAAGATTATGGAACTGAAGGTTCTAGAGTTTGCAATTTCTTGTGGATGATGGCAATTTAGTGAATCCTAAATACGAATTTTCTGACATGAGGGGACGTGCGATTGGATCTGTCAAAATATGGTTGTCTGTGGTATATTGACAGGGTGACTTTCAATATAAATTTGTTAATGGTTTTAGGTGCAAGATTTTCCTTTGGTGGGGTTTTGCAATGGAAACCTGTTAGGAGTTTTGATGATTTCTTTTTGCTATGTTGTAATGTGAATTTGACAGGACTCCATAAAAGTTTATGGCTGATATCGATTTTAACGTTATGTTGACCAATACGGTTGGCACGTAAGGATAAAGTGTTTCACAGAAGATTGATGACTGTTGATACACTGTTGTTCCATTCTAAAATGAGAGCTTTGATAGAGGCAAGGGCGGCTCATGATGTCTGTTAATTTTTGGAAGGATAATGGTGGTGCTGGCCTATGAAATGTAGTTCATTGAGAAGCATAGTCAACGAGAACATTATTCAGTAGAAGCCACCTTCCCCTAGGTGGATCAAGTTCAGTGTCCCAGGTGTCATAATGGAGGATGAAGCGAGTAGTGGTGGGGGATTGAGAGACAATAAAGGAGTGGCCTATGTTATGTTCTCTAGGCCGATTGAAGCTACAGGATTGGGAAAAGCAGAGGTAAGAGCCATAAAAATAGTCGTGGAGATGTTTATGAGTATAGGTTGGCATGAAAAAGTTCCTCTAGTTATTGAGTCTAGCTTGAGTGTTGTTCTGGAGGGGTTGTTGGATAGGAGCTATAGACCATGGGTGTTTCGGAATCTATTCATTAGTAACGGTTGTGATATTAATCTATTGTTGCGTGCTCAATTCACAATTATTCAATGACAAGGTAATATTATAGCTAATGCTCCAACAAAAGTAGGTATAAGGAGACCTTTGCTATTTAAAGTCTGATGGTGATTATTGTGATTGCCGATTGAAGCTACAGGATTAGGAAAAGCAGAGGTAAGAGCCATAAAAATAGTCGTGGAGATGTTTATGAGTATAGGTTGGCATGAAAAAGTTCCTCTAGTTATTGAGTCTAGCTCGAGTGTTGTTCTGGAGGGGTTGTTGGATAGGAGCTATAGACCATGGATGTTGCGGAATCTATTCATTGGTATCGGTTGTGATATTAATCTATTGTTGCGTGCTCAATTCACAATTATTCAATGACAAGGTAATATTATAGCTAATGCTCCGACAAAAGTAGGTATAAGGAGACCTTTGCTATTTAAAGTCTGATGGTGATTATTGTGATTGTTTGAATTGTTATTGGCTGCTTCAAGTCGTGTTGTTCTTCATAATGTAAAACAACTATGGATGTTTTGTAATCTTGTTGTCTTTGAAAGAGGTTGGATTTCTCCAACATCTTTCCATATTTGTTGTCTTTGTGTTGACTAAGCAAATATATATATTACATTAGGGACGAAGCTAAATTTTTTTTTAGGGTCAGAATTAAATTGTATATTTTTACAATAGTAAAAATAAAATTTCACCATTTTAATAGTTTATGTATTAATAATTTTTAAACGATTAAATCAAATTTTTATCATTTTTGGGTGCCAAAGTATAATTTTACTATTATTAATTTAAAATTATATAAATTATAAAGGGTCCTAAAAGGAAAATTTTCCATTTTTGAGGGGTTGAAGCCCCTTCCAACCCCTTAGCTCCACTTCCGTATTATATTTTATAACTTAAATTTCTAATTTGTTTACACTATGAAAATTTAGGTGGCAAAAAAAAGTGTTTGTGGAAAGGAAAATTGCAATATAAATCATTTCGTCTTTTTAATATAAATTTTAATGATATTCCGTGAGTTATATTTTCATAATAAATCTTTTCAATTTATTTATATTTAATGATTATATTTATAACTTTACGTAGTTACTATAAAATTTTAAAACTATGTACATAAAGTGAATTATTAACATGTAAAAATATATATAAATTTATAATACCTAAGTAAAAAATTGTATGAACATGAACATAAAAAAAAATGGTTGGATGTAATAGCTAACCGAATAGTGAATGGTTTAGCAACCTCTACTTATTCAACGGTTTATTGAGTTTTTTTTCATGATTTTTATACAATATCTAGAACTATTCATAATCTCTCTCAAAACTTAAAAACGAAGATAAATACACTTCAATGTGCTCGAGTCCACGCCCTTCTATATTATAGCAATACCGATACCAATCAAGTTAAGATTTTGTCAAACTTTCATGATTTTTTTTAGATTTAAAAGTTTAGAAGTTGATGTAGAAAATTAATTAAAAAAATTTAAAAAAGAATGACCTCTGTTATGAGGATAAAATTTTGAGAAGAGATGAACATCTATTGACAACAATGATACATTTTTTTCTCAGCCAATGTAAATTTTTTTTAAATCCCACAAAGGGAGGACTAACCAAAAGGTTAGAGATAAAGAAAATACACCATACTTAAAAACAATAACAGTACAACTACAGTCACCTATAAAACACACACAAACACAAACTAGCATATTGAAGCATTTACAACCCCTCAAAAAACAACATCCAACACCCTCATACGAAAACATTAACAACATAAGGAACCTAAAGCATCACTCAAATAAAACCTTAATGATCACTAACATCAACAAAAAATTACATAAAGAACCAGTTCAAGAGCATTACTTCTTTGTAAAAATCAACGAAAATCACCCTTTCAAAGTGTTGAATAATGTGATGCCATCAATGTTGTATTTGATCAAAGTGATTAAGATGAATGAATCTAGGAAGACTACTAGTCATTTGATTAATATGCATGGATATACTTATCTAAGATGCATGTATGTATTAGAGTCACATTACTTACTAGATGCATAAATAAAAACTAATAGTCACTTGCAACAACTATATCAGTTAATGGAACCTAAAAATGGTTCCAACAGCCGATTAAAATTGAACTCCTGAGCATTTATGGGCCTCTCCAATCTACATCTAAGTGAGTTAGTGTAACACCCCGAATTTTGGGGTTGAAAGTTTTTGGGTTTTGTGGTTAGGGTCAGAGAGAAGGTTGTGCTATTGTGTTTAATGGCGCGTGTAAGTGTCAGAATGGGTCTGCTAGTCGATGGTTGAGTGTGTGTTAATTTACCTCTAAATCAATATGGTCTTTCACTCGACGCATATAATTGCGTTTTTCTAAAATAAAACAAGTTTCGTATTTAGACAATTCGAGAAAATTGCTCCCTAACTTACTGGGTTTCGGTTTTCCTCGTTTAAATCTAAATAACGATATAATCCTCTTAAATCGCAATACGAAAAAACACTTATTTTTGGAAGTATGAGGTGTTGTGCCCTAACTTACTGGGTACGACAGTTTGTCACCTTGAAATAAGAATTTGTTTAAAAATAAAGGCAATATTTGGTATTAGGAAATTCGAGAAAACGTGCCCTAACTTACTGGGTTTCGACTTTTCTTGTTTACCCTAAATAACCAAACAGCCTTTTAAAAAAAATTTTAGAATATATGAATTTTAAATAAAGGCAAGCTCATTCTCAAAGTTTGAGATGTCGTGTCCTAACTTACTAAGCGTGACATTTTATTACTTCGAGATGAGAGAGTCTTTAACATTTGTTTTAATTTATTCGGTCATTTTCAAATTAGCATTTTTACGAAGAGGGATCGTATTTCAATGTCTTTCAAGCTTTCCTTTTTCGACACTAAGATATTAATTAATCAACTAGGTACCAATTTTTGGGCGCTACGAGGGTGCTAATCCTTCCTCGTGCGTAACCGACTCCCGAACCTATTTTCTTGATTTACGTGGACCAAAATCGTTGTTTAAATAAATCAAACCATTCATTAAAAACAACCACTTTTACAAGGTGATCCAATCACACCTAAAAAGATTGGTGGCGACTCCCGTTTTTGTTTTTTCTCCAAGTCGATACCCATTTTCCAAAAAATGGTTACGACAGCTTGGCGACTCCACTAGGAACAAAATAAGAGAGTCAAGCCACAAGTTGATTAACTTTTGTCTTTTTGTCGAAAATTGAAAATTTGATTTTGATATACGATCCTTTCATTGCATTTCACTCGTTTTTCTTGCGGTTTTCATCATTTTATTCCTATCGCTTCGAGTTTTTATGCATATATCCTCTCACATTGCATTGCATGACCGTTGTGGTCACGCCCCTTTAAGTGGGAGTGAGAAACTACTCCTTCGTGAGGTTTTCACCTCCGTGCAGGATAGTGGATCGCTTTCGGGATACATCCGTACCTATGTCTTCGTGAGATTTTCATCTCCGTGCAGCCATAGGGAAATGTATTCCCCTGAACTGAACTCGGTTTGTATGAGCCTATAATGGGTGAAGACCAAGGAATCTGCTGGTTCAGGTACCCTTACTCTAGAACCAAGCACCATGTAGCGAGCCTTAAGAACCCACCCTAGGTAGAGCCACTCCGAAACCCTAGTGGTTACCTGAGCAAGTGCTATATTTATTATTCTTTGTTTGCTTTAAACTGTGCATAAATTACTGACTTGCTTTGTTTTACTTTGATTGTATTTGCATGGCATTTTCATCATAAAAGGTGTTGATTTGCATCCGGTTCCTAAATAGATAGTTTATCATGGAAAAGGGGGTTTTGATAAAGTAGAAGACAACGCGGCTGTCCGGATATGGGCTGAGACAGCACAACAAGAGAAAGGTGACAGTCTTACCGGGGGGTACGTGTCAGAGTTATGGAACTTTACTCGGATCAGCGTAACTCAGAATAATCTCCAAGAGATGAAAGAAATTTGGGGACTGTGGGATGACGAGGTCAAACAGCTATTCTATTGTCATTACGATGATTTACCTTATCTGCTCGATATCAAGGTAGATGAACACCTGTTTCGAGCCCTTGCCCAATATTGGAATTCTGCTTACAGTTGCTTCACTTTTGGGAAAGTAGATTTGGTACCTACTATAGAAGAATACACGACCTTGCTCCATTGCCCAAAGATTCAGGTTGACAGAATTTATGCCAGACCTGCTAACGTTCCAGCATTTTCAAAAAAGCTGATGAACATCACAGGGATGAGCGAACAGTGAGTGACAAATTGGATCAAACAAAAAGGAGATGGTAAATGCATTCCTTGGAGGAACCTGAGGGATCTAATTTTAGCGCACCCCGATGTGAAGAAAAGGGTAGATGTCTTCGCCTTGAGCATTTATGGACTGGTCATCTTCCCCAAAGCTTTGGGGCATGTAGACGAGGCTATTGCCGACCTTTTTGACAGGCTTGGTAAAGGAACCACACCTATACCCGCAATCTTGGCTGAAACTTTCAGATCATTGAATGCTTGTAGAAGAGCGGGTGAAGGGAGATTTATTAGATGCGCACAGCTCTTGCTATCTTGGTTCCACAGCCATTTTTGGAAAGTGAAAAAGGTCTCGTATCGTATCTTCTCTGAAAATTACTCTCCGCTGAAAGAGTTAGTGGCTACACCAAGGCGAGATGATGTTACAGAAGAAAATTGGATGACGTTTCTCCAAAGTTTGTAAGAAGAAGATGTTGAATGGAGAGCCCCGTGGATGGTTCATGATGAAATATTATACCGATGCGGAGACTTCGATTGGGTTCCCTTGTTAGGAGTATGGGGAGCTGTCGGGTATGCTCCTTTGCTTGCATTGCGACAGTACAGATCCAAACAATTTACACCACCAACATACGGGTTAGCCCAGTGCGAGTTCGTGTTCACAGGGAATAATTACAAAAAGAAAGTTCGCGAGATATCAAATGCCTAGAACCAGACTCGTAGAATGAAAAAATTTACTGCCAATCCCATGACTACTCCTGAGTATGACCGATGGTGGAATCAGAGACTTAACGACAACATCCCTACATCAGATCAAGGGAATCCTCAGTCAATAGAAGAGCAGTTGAAAGTAATCCCCTCTGAGCTAGAAATCATCAGGCAAGATTTTGAGAGAAAGAGTCTGGAGCTAGAAAAAAGGATCGAGCAGTTGGAAGAAGAAAAGATGCAGTTAGGGTTAGATGTCGATGTCCAGAAACTAGAAGCTGAAAAACTCAGAAAAGGGAAAAACAAGGCTGAAGAGGACTTGGACAGTTTGAAAACGGACTATAAGAAGCTGCGCAGATCAATGAGAACTGCTGGGTTAGGAAAAACATCCGAACAGTGGCGACATGAAGTTAAAGAAGAACAAAGCAAAGCCAACCAGTGGGAAGAAAAATTTCGCGATGCTCAAGCTCGAGAAGGTGCTCTGAAAAGAAGTTTGGTAGAAAGCCAAAATGAGAAAGAAGGGTTAAAGACCCGGGTATTAGAGTTAAAGAGGTCATTGTATTAGTATCGCTTGCGTAACTCTGCAATGGAGTTGAAAGCTAGTCAGAACAGAATAGAAGAATTAAAAGAGAATATAGAAGAACTCAAAACAGTACTGCAAAATCATGAACTTCAGATAGAACTTCTCGAGGTAAATAACGAGCGATGGAATGAGCAACTTCATCAATCTCAAGACCAAGTCAGGAGCAGGGTCTATGTCATGGGGGAAGCTTTGACTTAAGTGCGAGAAGTGGCTGACCACTTGCAAACATTAGCAGTACAAGCCGATATGATGAGTGTAAAATACGAGTCAGAATCGGACCGAGGCCGAAAGCTAGCTTGGCTTCTTAGGCAGGTCAAGGCCTTAAGTATCAGGGCCAAGCCTTATATGTAATCTATTTTATGTAAAGAAACTTGTTTTCTAGAAAAGTTATTCTAATGAAATCGAATTGGAATCAACGCTTTTTTGCATTCATTGCATTCATTGCATTCATGCATCGGCATTGCATCACACGCACTAAAACTCACAAAAAACCCTAAAAATCATGGCAGTTACCCTGGAACATAATTACGGTATAAGAGGAAAAACAAGAGTAATGGATCAAAGGCTAGAGAGATTGGAACAAATGCAAAAGAGATGCAGGATCAATTACAAACACGTATGCAAGAACAACTTGCCAAAATCCAGCAAGATATGAGGGACCATATGTTGGAGTCCCAGAAAAGCATGATGGACCAATTAACTCGTCAATTGCCTGGCGGATTAGAAAAAGAGAAAAGGCCTTTGATCAATGCGGGAGAAGATAATGAAGATCCTACCTACCCTCCGGGTGTTGCCCCAGCGGATGTTCAGACACAACTTGGCATGTACCCAAGAAGGCCATCGGTCACAATTAGGCCCCAACCATTTCAGGCCGGTGTTTCGGGACCGATGAATTATCAGGCCGGCTCGGGCTCTAATTTGGGGGACAACCCAACCAACCCTGTGGTCCTCAATCTTGATGAAGTAATAGAAGCAGAAAAGACAATGGTAGAACTCCCGAGAGAGCTTGAAGAAAGGTGTAGATGGTTGGAAGAAAAATTTAAAGAAATGGAAAGCACCGACTATCGCGGTGGAATCGATGCTAAGGAATTAAGTTTGGTTCCTGACCTGGTACTCCCTCCCAAGTTCAAAACTCCAGAATTTGAGAAATATAACGGGACTAGCTGTCTCGAAGCTCACATCACTATGTTCTGTAGACGAATGACAGGCCATGTCAACAATGACCAACTATTAATTCACTGCTTTCAAGAAAGTCTGGTTGGGGCCGCTTCTAGATGGTATAACCAACTGAGTCGCGCCCAGATCAGTTCATGGAAAGATTTAACACAAGCCTTCATGAAGCAGTACGGTCATGTGGCGTACATAGGCCCTTATAGAATCACTTTACAGAATATGGAGAAAAAGCATAATGCGAGCTTTAGGCAGTACGCCCAGCGATGGAGAGAAGTGGCCACATAGGTCTAACCCCCTCTGTTGGAAAAGGAAACCACTATGCTCTTCATTAATACCCTGAAGGCACCTTTTATTAACCACATGCTGGGTAGCGCAACCAAGAGTTTTTCGGACATAGTAATGTCTGGAGAAATGATAGAAAATGCCATAAGATGTGGGAAAATAGAGGCTGGATAAAACGCTAAGAGGTCAGCGCCGAGAAAGAAAGAGCACGAGGTGAATAATGTGAGCTCAGATTCGAAATCGATTACCGTAAGCCAACCAAGGTCGACAACTACTGGACAGCAGGGCCCACCCAGACCAGAGCCCAACACAAAACAAAATAGGGAGAAACTTCAATTTATGCCCATTCCAATTACGTACAAGGAGTTATACCAGAGTTTATTTGATGCACATGTCGTGTCTCCCTTCTATTTGAAGCCAATGCAACCTCCATACCCCAAATGGTATGACGCAAATGCCCAATGCGAATACCATACGGGAGCCACAGGACACTCGATAGAAAACTGCACCACTTTCAAGAAATTGGTTGAAAAACTCATCAATATGAGGATTGTAAAATTTGATGATGCATCCAATACAGAGAACCCATTACCTAACCATGGGGATAAGGGAATAAATACGATAATCGAGAGTTCGGGGAAAGAAATTAAGGTGAATATTGTAGAAGTGAACACCCCGCTGAAAGAAGTATGGAAGAAAATGGTGGAAAGAGGGTTGATAACACAGAATTCAAGAGTCAGACCCCAAGAAGCAAAAAATTATTGCGAGTTCCATGATCAAGAAGATCACGAGATTCAGAAATGCAGCGAATTCAGGGTTTTATTACAAGGATTGATGGATAATAAGGAGCTGGAATTCTTTGAATATGTTGGGAGCCCAACAGATGTGTGTGCCTTCGAAGAAAGGTCGATGAAGGACGTTTACAAAGTCAACCGCCCAGTGGTTATCATATCGCGTCCGAGAATGAATGAAGTCAGGGCACAAGTTGTGCCAAAGGTCGTAATCCAGAAGCCCGTTGCTTTCCCTTATAAAGATAGCAAAAGGGTACCGTGGAACTATAACTGCAATGTGACAATCCTGGGAGAGGAGATCCCGATTAATGCATCAGAGGAAGGTCAAGATGAGGGTTTTTATACGCGCAGCGGAAGGCGTTATACCCCAAATACAAAAGTCGAGCAGGTTAAAGGAAAATCATTAGCAATTGAACAAGAGAAAGAGAAGCCGGCGGGACCTAAACCAACTGTTAATGAGCCAGTGACTGAAAAAGAAGCAAAAGAATTCTTAAAATTCTTGAAGCACAGCGAATATAGTGTCATAGAATAGTTGCACAAACAGCCAGCTCGTATATCGGTACTAGCCTTATTCTTGAGCTCCGAAACCCATCGCAGCGCATTGATAAAGGTGCTGAATGAAACTTATATTGCTAACGATATCTCTGTAAACAAACTGGACCACTTAGTCAACAATATAAGTGCTGACAACTTTATTTTCTTTAACGACGATGAAATACCATCGGGAGGTATGGGGTCCACAAAGGCTCTGCACATTACCACACGTTGCAAGGGATTCACATTGCCGGGGGTATTGATTGATAATGGATCGGCACTAAACGTCCTACCTCTATCCATATTAAATAAGTTGCCCGTGGATAGTTCCCATATGAAAACATGCCAAAATATGGTGAGGGCATTCGATGGTACCGAAAGGAAAGTAATGGGGATGATCGAAATACCCCTTTTAATTGGCCCTAGCACGTACGAGATAGATTTCTTGGTAATGGACATCAGGCCCTCTTACAATTGCTTATTGGGAAGGCCTTGGATTCACTCAGCGGGGGCAGTGCCGTCATCGTTACACCAAAAGCTCAAATTTATAACGGAAGGACGATTGGTAACCGTGAATACGGAAGAAGATATCATTGCATCCGTTACCAGTAATGCACCATATGTGGGGACCAATGATGAAGCCCTAGAGTGTTCTTTTCGGTCGTTAGAATTTGTAAATGCGACCTTTGTTGTTGAAGGAAATAAGATCCCGATGCCCAACATCTCTAAAACTACAAGAATGGGCCTACTACTGACGGTTGGGAAAGGAATTTTTGCTAGGGAAAGGGCTTGGAAGAAGCCTACAAAGGAAGGTTTAAGCACCTATGCTCATGGACAAACGAGACCACTTTGGCTTAGGATTCAAGCCGGATGCAAAACAAAAGAAAAAGAGCAAGAGAAGAAACAAGAAAGGAGAAGAGCGCGTTTAAGTGGGGAAGAGGTTAAGTGGGAGCCGATGACCTTTCCCCACATATCCAGAACATTCGTGTCAGGAGGGACTATTTACTCTGAAGGAAGAGCAACAAGGAAAGGATTTTCTAAAGAAATGTTGGAAGACTTAAGCATTAATGCCGCATATAAAGAAAGGAATGGAGTTGAAGATTTGTCGGGCATTCGCCCTTTTGAGCCAAAAAGTGTTCTGAATAATTGGACTGCGAAAGAGATTCCTATAGTCTTTAGAACTAACACAGAGTAATACTCAAAACACACCTATTACTTCAGGCCTAGGAGTAATAAGTGTCCTTTTGTGAAATAGGCTTATGTTTGAAATCGTTATTTTAATGAAATGCATCTTTTTTACTTATTTCGTGCAAATATTCTTTTATTCTTTCATTCATGATCATACCATACATATCATTATTCTTAGATTCTCTTGTTCTTTGTATCTTTCTTCGCACCTACAACAGGTCTCCAGATATCAACGATATGAGTGACGTTGCTACTAACTCAGAGTCTCCTTTTGAGCGAGATATGTGTCTAGAGGGATCTCAGAACTTTGAGGATAACTGAGACTGTAACTTATCCCCTGATTTGTTAAGGATGGTAGAACACGGGGAGAAACAGATTCTACCCCACAAAGAGACCGTAGAAGTCGTAAACTTGGGAGATGAAATAGAAAAGAAAGAAGTAAAGATCGGGCTTGTATTACCACTAAGACAAAGTGGGACCTTGTGGAGTTACTCCAGGAGTTCAAAGATGTCTTTGCATGGTCATATCAAGACATGCCTGGGCTAAGTACTGACATTGTGGTACACAGACTCCCCATCAAAGAAGAATGCAAGCCAGTTCAGCAAAAGCTTTGAAGGATGAGACCCGATGTGTTGTTGAAAATAAAAGAAGAGGTCAAGAAGCAATTTGATGCTGGTTTTCTACAAGTGGTTAAGTACTCGGAATGGGTAGCCAATATTGTCCCTATCTCTAAGAAAGATGGAAAAGTACGGATGTGTGTGGACTACAGGGATCTGAACAAAGCCAGCCCGAAGGATAATTTCCCGTTGCCTCATATTGACATATTAGTGGATAACACAGCAGGTTACTCACTCTTCTCGTTCATGGACAGTTTCTCAAGGTACAATCAGATCAAAATGCATCCTGAAGACATGAATAAAACTATATTTGTGACCATGTGGGGAACCTTTTGCTATAAGGTGATGCCGTTTGGATTGAAAAATGCGGGAGCAACATATCAGAGAGCCATGGTAACCCTATTCCACGATATGATGTATAAAGAAATTGAAGTCTACGTTGACGACATGATCGCCAAATCTCGGACTGAAGAAGAGCATGTGCAAGGCTTGAGGAAATTATTTTTGAGGTTGAGAAAATTCCAGCTGAAACTCAATCCAGCAAAATGTACCTTCGGGGTCAGGTCAGGAAAACTACTAGGATTCGTGGTTAATGAGAAAGGGATTGAGATTGACCCAGATAAAGTCAAAGCCATACAAGAGTTACCTCTACCGCGTACTCAAAAGGAAGTTCGAGGATTCCTAGGAAGATTAAATTACATCGGTCCGTTTATTTCACAACTAACCGAAAAATGTGACCCCATATTCCGTCTCCTTAAGAAACACAACCCTGGTGTTTGGGACGAGGAATGCCAGAAGACTTTCGACAAAGTTAAACAATATTTGTCTAACGTCCCAGTGTTAACACCACCTAGCCCAGATAAGCCACTGATATTGTATTTGGCGGTATTTGAAAATTCTATGGGATGTGTGCTTGACCAACACGATGAATCAGGAAAGAAACAAAAAGCGATATACTACCTCAGTAAAAAGTTTACTGAGTGTGAGGCGAGATACTCGTTCATTGAAAAGTTGTGTTGTGCCTTAATCTGGACAACCCGAAGACTAATACAATACATGTTGTACCACACAACTTGGCTGATCTCTGAAATGGATCCCTTGAAGTATTTGATGGAGTCGATTGCTTTGAACGGGAGAATGGCCCGATGGCAAATTTTACTTTCTGAATTCGATATAGTCTACGTGAACCAGAAGGCCATAAAAGGGAGTGCGATAGCAGATTTTCTGGCCAGCAGAGCCCTAGAGGACAACGAACCTCTGAACTTTGACTTCCCAAATGAAGATCTAATGTATATAACAACCACTGAAGAAGACCCTCAAGAAGGTCATCCTTGGAAGCTAAACTTTTATGGAGCATCAAATGCTGTAGGTAACGGAATCGGGGCAGTCCTGGTATCCCCAAACGGAAATCATTACCCATTCACTAGTAAGTTGGATTTTGACTGCACGAACAATATGGCAGAGTACAAAGCATGCATCATGGGAATTCGTGCGGCCATAGAGCGTAAAATCAATGTGTTAGAAGTATACGAAGATTCTGCCCTAGTGATTTATCAACTCAAAGGTGAATGGGAGACAAGGGACCCCAAATTGATTAATTACTAAAGGATGATCCTTGAGTTAATTAAAGATTTTGATGATATTGTCTTCAGCTACCTCCCGCGAGAAGAAAATTAGATGGCTGACGCCTTAGCGACTTTAGCCTCTATGATCAAGGTGAACAAGCAAGAGGATGTGAAACCAATCCAAATGAGTATTTATGAAGCTCCGGCTCATTGTTATAACCTCGAAGAAAAAGAAGAGAATGATGATCACCCTTGGTACTACAATATCCTGCGATTGTAAAGAATCGTAAGTACCCCGACCAAGCTACTAAGAATGACAAAAGGACGTTGAGAAGACTGGCCAGTGATTATGTCTTAGACGGGGAGATCCTATACAAAAGAAGGAAGGATTAGGTACTATTAAGATGTGTAGACGCTATCGAGGCTAAGAAAATCTTAAAAGAAGTCCATGAGGGCATCTGTGGGACACACGTTAATGGTTTTATAATGGCCTGGCAAATTATGAGGTTCGGTTATTATTGGTCTACCATGGAAGGAGACTGCATTAACTATGCTTATCGAACGTCTGTCAGAACGTCTATCAGAAAATGACTGAGACTTACAAAGACTGGCACGAAAAGCTACCATTTGCTCTCTATGCTTATCGAACGTCTGTCAGAACTTTCACTGGGGCAACGCCTTTCTCATTGGTTTATGGAATAGAGGCAGTTTTACCTATCGAGGTTGAGATTCCTTCCCTCAGAGTTTTGTCAGAGGTAAAGTTGGATAAAGCAGAATGGATCCAGTCCCGACACGATCAGCTGAATTTGATTGAAGAAAAGAGGCTAAGGGCTATTCGCCATGGTCAGATGTACCAAAAGCGAATGATGCGAGCTGACAACAAAAAGGTTCACCCTAGAGAATTCCATGAGGGAGACCTAGTATTGAAAAAGATCCTGCCCATACAAAGGATTTCAGAGGAAAATGGATGCCGAATTGGGAAGGACCTTATGTGGTGAAGAAAGCCTTTTCTAGAGGAGCATTGATATTGGCAGAGATGGATGGCAAAACTTTACCCAATCCCGTGAATTCGGATTCGGTTAAGAAATACTTCGCCTAAAAAAAAAAGAGGCTAAGGTGAAAACAGCAAAGGGTACCTTGAGATTAAAGGGATTTTGAATTGAAAACTTGTAAAAGGGCGATTCAAATTTTGATTAAAGATGGGGCATACGGTAATCTTACGATACCTAAATTAACAAGGAAGAGAGATGTTACATCTTGGGGCATCTACAAGAGTACTCTGGACCCCCTAAACACATATTGAGCTTAAAAGGAATCCTCAAGAAGTTCGTACGGAGAAGCTCACGCTGCGATATCTGGGGCACCTATTTTCTTTCTATTCATTTTGTATTCCAGTAATATTTGTTGTCCGTGGTTAATCTATCCCCTTCAAATTTTGTTTCTGACAAATTTCAGTTCTGTCATTGTTACGATATTTTTCAAGCATTTTGCACTGAAATAATGATTAATGGACTAAAGTCATTTTTGCAAAAAAAAAAGAAAGAGTTCTGAATATTACTCTGAAAGTCTGTAAATAGTACAGGAACCTGAAATAGGGCTATTATTTAGAACTAACCAAACTTAAAGATTGGAAGCATTTGAGGAGAAAAACTTTAAATTGAGACTACCTCTTCGGGTTTTCTGTTCAAAGATCTAAGCTGAACAAGAAGACAGGGTACCGTTTTAGTAATCGAACCTTGATGGACAAAGGGCAATGACAACCCGTACATTAAAAAGGGATTCATTCTCACAACATGCTGCACTTGTGTATTCATTCGTGACACATCTAGTTAGGAGCATTTGATTCATTTCGATCACAGCATCCTGGTTATTGACATAAGCATCACATTTAGTTAGGATCATTTGATTCATTTCAGTGATAGCGTCCTAATTATTTGGCATAAACATAGTTATATGAAACTGATTTTACAGATCATGTTCCCCAGAAGACAGTGCAGTGGAATCGGTGAATTCACAAGCCTTAAACCCCTAAGCAGTAGGGTAACAGGCTGAATTTACAAATCTTAACCCCCTAAGCAGTAAGGAAACAGATCGAAGATGATGGGCCTTAAAACCCTAAGCAGTAGGGTAACAGGCTGAATTTACAAGATCTTAACCCCCTAAGCAGTAGGGAAACAGATCGAAGGCGATGAACCTTAAACCCTTAAGCAGTAGGGTAACAGGCTGAATTTACAAGATCTTAACCCCCTAAGCAGTAGGGAAATAGATCGAAATTATAGATTCTATATTCCTGAAATGGCGTTGGAGCGGCTCGAAGCCACAGCAGATCTCCTCGAAGTTTCAGTGGAGTAGATTGGAGTCACATGTCTTATTTTCTTGAAGTTGCAACAGACTGAGATAGCAGATCTTATTTCTCTGAAGCTGCAATAGAGCAAAGTAAAGTGACAAGCCACAGTAGACTGCAATGAGACTAGCCGAAGAAGAGAAGCACCAAAAGTTAAGACTCGGCGAAACCGACCAAAATTGGCCCTTTTAAAGTCTTTGCTCTATTCCCGTTACACGACAATGAGCAAAGAGGGGCAGCTGTTGAGGCCCAATTTTGGCCCAACTTAATACCTAACCCTAGCCCAATACCCAAAAAAAAAATTTCTAGGTGTGCTGCCCTACTGTCTGCCACCATAACCCACTCCATAGTTGGCCACCCACCCCATTTGCTCCACTGCCTGCAATGGAAAAGGCAAATAAATTAAAAAAAAGAACAAGTTGTAAAAGGTTATATAAAGCCACAATCTCAATGTAAGGTTATTATTTAACTATTTACTGTTAAATTAGTTAATTTATTATTTTGTTATTATTTGCGCTATTATTAGTATTTTTATGTATATATTATATTGTCGTTATCATTACTATTATTAAATATCTTATTATTACTATTATTTTTATTCCTTTTATTATTGTTTATTATCAATATTTATTATTATTGCTATTATTGCTATTATATCCTAATTATATTCGTCTTATCTAATTTTATTTATCTCTTTATATTTATGTTTATATTTTATGTATTATACATATCTTTATATTTACACATGAACATTACTATTCTACTATTGCTTTTTTATTATATTTTCATTGGCATTTTACTTATTATCATTTCGTATCTTTATTAACATTATTACTATTATTATTTACTATCATGTTTTTCTTATCACAATTTTATAACTTAACGTGCTATTATTACTATTATTTTATTTTTATTACCATTATTGTTATTGTACTTATATCTATATGTATTTTGTTTTAATACCATTATTATTACTACTTCCATTACCTTTTATCTCTAACTATTATGATTTTTACGTACATATTATCATTTATATTATTATTATTATTACTTCTTTGTATTACTATTATTGTACATACATATTCGTTATAATTTATATTATTACAATTATTATTATTGTATTTTTATATTCTTTCTATTATGTATTACTCATATATTATCACTACCACTTAGTATTTTATTATTATATTTAATGTATTATTAACATGACTTTTATTTTATCATTATTATTACTATTATTCCTTATTGTCATGGTTAGTATTCTTATAGCTATTATTTTATTACTATATTACTATTGTCATATCTAGTATTATTTTTTACTTTCATTATACCTACTACTATTATTATGGTTTCTCTTTTATATTAATTTACGTTTTATATAATACATTGATTTTACCACTTATTCGTTTGTACTTTTATGTAATTCCAAACCTTTTATTTATTTTGTATCATTATTTTATTTATATAATACTTATTTATGTTTATACCATTATACTATTTATGCTTTTTATTTATTATAAGTTTGTTTACTTACTCATATGTTTATTTGCTTACCCCCGATTTAAAATCCAATTTATACTATAATTTACTTGTTATTTCCTTTATCGTTGTATTTTATTTCATTTTGTTTCTCATTATCATTATTTCATTATGTTTATTCGTTTATTCTTATATGTCTCAATATATCTGCAAATCCATATTATTTGTCATTATAATTGTTGTTTATATCACCACCTTTGTTATTATTATGCATGTTAATACTGCAACTCGTTTCTTATTTCACCATGCGATTATGATTACATTGGTCTTTTACTCGTCGCATATAATTGCGTTTTTCTAAAATAAACAAGTTTCGTATTTAGACAATTCGATAAAATTGTGCCCTAACTTACTGGGTTTCGGTTTTCCTCGTTTAAATCTAAATAACGATATAATCCTCTTAAATCGCAATACGAAAAAACACTTATTTTCGGAAGTACGAGGTGTTGTGCCCTAACTTACTGGGTACGACATTTTGTCACCTCGAAATAAGAATTGTTTAAAAATAAAGGCAATATTTGGTATTAGGAAATTCGAGAAACGTGCCCTAACTTACTGGGTTTCGACTTTTCTTGTTTATCCTAAATAACCGAACAGCCTTTTAAAAAAATTTAGAATATATGAATTTTAAATAAAGGCAAGCTCATTCTCAAAGTTTGAGATGTTGTGTCCTAACTTACTGAGCGTGACATTTTATTACTTCGAGATGAGAGAGTCTTTAACATTTGTTTTAATTTATTTGGTCATTTTCAAATTAGCATTTTTACGAAGAGGGATCGTATTTCAATGTCTTTCAAGCTTTCCATTTTCGACATTAAGATATTAATTAATCAACTAGGTACCAATTTTTGGGCGCTACGAGGGTGCTAATCCTTCCTCGTGCGTAACCAACTCCCGAACCTATTTTCTTGATTTACGTGGACCAAAATCGTTGTTTAAATAAATCAAACCATTCATTAAAACAACCACTTTTACAAGGTGATCCGATCACACCTAAAAGATTGTGGCGACTCCCGTTTTCGTTTTTTCTCCAAGTCGATACCCGTTTTCCAAAAAATGGTTACGACAGAAGGTAAATGGATTGCTAAGGAAATGGAAGCATCCTTCATTGATGTTATGCACCTATGGGATTTCAGATAAAAAACCACTATGGAGGGATAATCTAGAATTAAAGAATTCATGGATCATTGGAGGCAACTTTAATGGATTTAGTGAGGTTCATGGACATATTTTCTCAAGTCGTTATTGGATTCAGAAAAAAGTATTTGAGCAGGTTGAATATTGTTGGAACTTGGTCTAGATCCTGTAGTGGAGGTCGTCTATGTGGATTGATAAAAGCGGACATTTTGTATCATTATTTTTCAAGATTATGAACTGAAGTTCTAGATTTGCAATTTTTGTGGTATGCATTTATGATCCTAATACGAATTTCTGACATAGGGGACGTGCATTGGATGTCAAAATATGGTTCTGGGTTTGACAGGGTGACTTTCAATATAAATTTGTTAATGTTTAGGTGCAGATTTCCTTGGTGGGTTTTGCAATGGAAACCTGTTAGGAGTTTTGATGATTCTTTTTGCTATGTTGTAATGTGAATTTGACAGGACTCCATAAAAGTTTATGGCTGATATCGATTTTGACGTTATGTTGACAATACGGTTGGCACGTAAGGATAAAGTGTTTCACAGAAGATTGATGACTGTTGATACACTATTGTTCCATTAAATGAGAGCTTGATAGAGGCAAGGCGGCTCATGATGTCTGTTAATTTTTGGAAGGATAATGGTGGTGCTGGCCTATGAAATGTATTCATGAGAAGAAGTCAACGAGAACATTATCAGTAGAAGCCACCTTCCCTAGGTGGATCAAGTTCAGTGTCCAGGTGTCATAATGGAGGATGAAGCGAGTAGTGGTGGGGATGAGAGACAATAAAGGAGTGGCCTATGTTATGTTCTCTAGCCGATTGAAGCTACAGGATTGGAAAGCAGAGTAAGAACCATAAAAATAGTCGTGGAGATGTTATGAGTATAGGTGGCAGAAAAAGTTCCTCTAGTATTGAGTCTAGCTGAGTGTTGCTCTGGAGGGGT
>NC_053427.1:5132296-5164552 GCF_007990345.1 Gossypium hirsutum
TAGACACAGAAAAAACAACATGTAAAATACAAGAATGATGAGTAGCCCTAGTGTACTTACCTGATTTCGGTCGTTAGAAATTTGTAAATGCGACCTTTGTTGTTGAAGGAAATAAGATCCGATGCCCAACATCCTAAAACTACAAGAATGGGCCTACTACTGACGGTTGGGAAAGGATTTGCTAGGGAAAGGGCTTGGAAGAAGCCTACAAAGGAAGGTTAAGCACCTATGCTCATGACAAACGAACCACTTTGGCTTAGGATTCAAGCGGATGCAAAAAAAAGAAAAAAGAGCAAGAGAAGAAACAAAAGGAGAAGAGCGCGTTAAGTGGGAAAGGTAATGGACCGATGACCTTCCCACATATCCAGAACATTCGTGTCAGGAGGGACTATTATCTGAAGAAGAGCAACAAGGAAAGATTTTCTAAAAATGTTGAAGACTTAAGCATTAATGCCGCATATAAAGAAAGGAATGGAGTTGAAGATTTGTCGGGCATTCGCCCTTTGAGCCAAAAAGTGTTCTGAATAATTGGACTGCGAAAGAGATTCCTATAGTCTTTAGAACTAACACAGAGTAATACTCAAAACACACCTATTACTTCAGGCCTAGGAGTAATAAGTGTCCTTTGTGAAATAGGCTTATGTTTGAAATCGTTATTTTAATGAAATGCATCTTTTTTACTTATTTCGTGCAAATATTTTTATTCTTTCATTCATGATCATACCATACATATCATTATTCTTAGATTCTTTGTTCTTTGTATCTTTCTTCGCACCTACAACAGGTCTCCAGATATCAACGATATGAGTGACGTTGCTACTAACTCAGAGTCTCCTTTGAGCGAGATATGTGTCTAGAGGATCTCAGAACTTTGAGGATAACTGAGACTGTAACTTATCCCTGATTTGTTAAGGATGGTAGAACACGGGGAGAAACAGATTCTACCCCACAAAGAGACCGTAGAAGTCGTAAACTTGGGAGATGAAATAGAAAAGAAAGAAGTAAGATCGGGCTTGTATTACCACTAGACAAAGTGGGACCTTGTGGAGTTACTCCAGGAGTTCAAAGATGTCTTTGCATGGTCATATCAAGACATGCCTGGGCTAAGTACTGACATTGTGGTACACAGACTCCCCATCAAAGAAGAATGCAAGCCAGTTCAGCAAAAGCTTTGAAGGATGAGACCCGATGTGTTGTTGAAAATAAAAGAAGAGGTCAAGAAGCAATTTGATGCTGGTTTTCTACAAGTGGTTAAGTACTCGGAATGGGTAGCCAATATTGTCCCTATCTCTAAGAAAGATGGAAAAGTACGGATGTGTGTGGACTACAGGGATCTGAACAAAGCCAGCCCGAAGGATAATTTCCCGTTGCCTCATATTGACATATTAGTGGATAACACAGCAGGTTACTCACTCTTCTCGTTCATGGACAGTTTCTCAAGGTACAATCAGATCAAAATGCATCCTGAAGACATGAATAAAACTATATTTGTGACCATGTGGGGAACCTTTTGCTATAAGGTGATGCCGTTTGGATTGAAAAATGCGGGAGCAACATATCAGAGAGCCATGGTAACCCTATTCCACGATATGATGTATAAAGAAATTGAAGTCTACGTTGACGACATGATCGCCAAATCTCGGACTGAAGAAGAGCATGTGCAAGGCTTGAGGAAATATTTTTGAGGTTGAGAAAATTCCAGCTGAAACTCAATCCAGCAAAATGTACTTCGGGTCAGGTCAGGAAAACTACTAGATTCGTGGTTAATGAGAAAGGATTGAGATTGACCCAGATAAAGTCAAAGCCATACAAGAGTTACCTCACCGCGTACTCAAAAGGAAGTTCGAGGATTCCTAGGAAGATTAAATTACATCGGTCCGTTTATTTCACAACTAACCGAAAAATGTGACCCCATATTCCGTCTCCTTAAGAAACACAACCCTGGTGTTTGGGACGAGGAATGCCAGAAGACTTTCGACAAAGTTAACAATATTGTCTAACGTCCCAGTGTTAACACCACCTAGCCAGATAAGCCACTGATATTGTATTTGGCGGTATTTGAAAATTCTATGGGATGTGTGCTTGACCAACACGATGAATCAGGAAAGAAACAAAAAGCGATATACTACCTCAGTAAAAAGTTTACTGAGTGTGAGGCGAGATACTCGTTCATTGAAAAGTTGTGTTGTGCCTTAATCTGGACAACCCGAAGACTAATACAATACATGTTGTACCACACAACTTGGCTGATCTCTGAAATGGATCCCTTGAAGTATTTGATGGAGTCGATTGCTTTGAACGGGAGAATGGCCCGATGGCAAATTTTACTTTCTGAATTCGATATAGTCTACGTGAACCAGAAGGCCATAAAAGGGAGTGCGATAGCAGATTTTCTGGCCAGCAGAGCCCTAGAGGACAACGAACCTCTGAACTTTGACTTCCCAAATGAAGATCTAATGTATATAACAACCACTGAAGAAGACCCTCAAGAAGGTCATCCTTGGAAGCTAAACTTTTATGGAGCATCAAATGCTGTAGGTAACGGAATCGGGGCAGTCCTGGTATCCCCAAACGGAAATCATTACCCATTCACTAGTAAGTTGGATTTTGACTGCACGAACAATATGGCAGAGTACAAAGCATGCATCATGGGAATTCGTGCGGCCATAGAGCGTAAAATCAATGTGTTAGAAGTATACGAAGATTCTGCCCTAGTGATTTATCAACTCAAAGGTGAATGGGAGACAAGGGACCCCAAATTGATTAATTACTAAAGGATGATCCTTGAGTTAATTAAAGATTTTGATGATATTGTCTTCAGCTACCTCCCGCGAGAAGAAAATAGATGGCTGACGCCTTAGCGACTTTAGCCTCTATGATCAAGGTGAACAAGCAAGAGGATGTGAAACCAATCCAAATGAGTATTTATGAAGCTCCGGCTCATTGTTATAACCTCGAAGAAAAAGAAGAGAATGATGATCACCCTTGGTACTACATATCCTGCGATTGTAAAGAATCGTAAGTACCCCGACCAAGCTACTAAGAATGACAAAAGGACGTTGAGAAGACTGGCCAGTGATTATGTCTTAGACGGGGAGATCCTATACAAAAGAAGGAAGGATTAGGTACTATTAAGATGTGTAGACGCTATCGAGGCTAAGAAAATCTTAAAAGAAGTCCATGAGGGCATCTGTGGACACACGTTAATGGTTTTATAATGGCCTGGCAAATTATGAGGTTCGGTTATTATTGGTCTACCATGGAAGGAGACTGCATTAACTATGCTTATCGAACGTCTGTCAGAACGTCTATCAGAAAATGACTGAGACTTACAAAGACTGGCACGAAAAGCTACCATTTGCTCTCTATGCTTATCGAACGTCTGTCAGAACTTTCACTGGGGCAACGCCTTTCTCATTGGTTTATGGAATAGAGGCAGTTTTACCTATCGAGGTTGAGATTCCTTCCCTCAGAGTTTTGTCAGAGGTAAAGTTGGATAAAGCAGAATGGATCCAGTCCCGACACGATCAGCTGAATTTGATTGAAGAAAAGAGGCTAAGGGCTATTCGCCATGGTCAGATGTACCAAAAGCGAATGATGCGAGCTGACAACAAAAAGGTTCACCCTAGAGAATTCCATGAGGGAGACCTAGTATTGAAAAAGATCCTGCCCATACAAAAGGATTTCAGAGGAAAATGGATGCCGAATTGGGAAGGACCTTATGTGGTGAAGAAAGCCTTTTCTAGAGGAGCATTGATATTGGCAGAGATGGATGGCAAAACTTTACCCAATCCCGTGAATTCGGATTCGGTTAAGAAATACTTCGCCTAAAAAAAAAAGAGGCTAAGGTGAAAACCAGCAAAGGGTACCTTGAGATTAAAGGGATTTTGAATTGAAAACTTGTAAAAGGGCGATTCAAATTTTGATTAAAGATGGGGCATACGGTAATCTTACGATACCTAAATTAACAAGGAAGAGAGATGTTACATCTTGGGGCATCTACAAGAGTACTCTGGACCCCCTAAACACATATTGAGCTTAAAAAGGAATCCTCAAGAAGTTCGTACGGAGAAGCTCACGCTGCGATATCTGGGGCACCTATTTTCTTTCTATTCATTTTGTATTCCAGTAATATTTGTTGTCCGTGGTTAATCTATCCCCTTCAAATTTTGTTTCTGACAAATTTCAGTTCTGTCATTGTTACGATATTTTTCAAGCATTTTGCACTGAAATAATGATTAATGGACTAAAGTCATTTTTGCAAAAAAAAAAGAAAGAGTTCTGAATATTACTCTGAAAGTCTGTAAATAGTACAGGAACCTGAAATAGGGCTATTATTTAGAACTAACCAAACTTAAAGATTGGAAGCATTTGAGGAGAAAAACTTTAAATTGAGACTACCTCTTCGGGTTTTCTGTTCAAAGATCTAAGCTGAACAAGAAGACAGGGTACCGTTTTAGTAATCGAACCTTGATGGACAAAGGGCAATGACAACCCGTACATTTAAAAAGGGATTCATTCTCACAACATGCTGCACTTGTGTATTCATTCGTGACACATCTAGTTAGGAGCATTTGATTCATTTCGATCACAGCATCCTGGTTATTTGACATAAGCATCACATTTAGTTAGGATCATTTGATTCATTTCAGTGATAGCGTCCTAATTATTTGGCATAAACATAGTTATATGAAACTGATTTTACAGATCATGTTCCCCAGAAGACAGTGCAGTGGAATCGGTGAATTCACAAGCCTTAAACCCCTAAGCAGTAGGGTAACAGGCTGAATTTACAAATCTTAACCCCCTAAGCAGTAAGGAAACAGATCGAAGATGATGGGCCTTAAAACCCTAAGCAGTAGGGTAACAGGCTGAATTTACAAGATCTTAACCCCCTAAGCAGTAGGGAAACAGATCGAAGGCGATGAACCTTAAACCCTTAAGCAGTAGGGTAACAGGCTGAATTTACAAGATCTTAACCCCCTAAGCAGTAGGGAAATAGATCGAAAATTATAGATTCTATATTCCTGAAATGGCGTTGGAGCGGCTCGAAGCCACAGCAGATCTCCTCGAAGTTTCAGTGGAGTAGATTGGAGTCACATGTCTTATTTTCTTGAAGTTGCAACAGACTGAAGATAGCAGATCTTATTTCTCTGAAGCTGCAATAGAGCAAAGTAAAGTGACAAGCCACAGTAGACTGCAATGAGACTAGCCGAAGAAGAGAAGCACCAAAAGTTAAGACTCGGCGAAACCGACCAAAATTGGCCCTTTTAAAGTCTTTGCTCTATTCCCGTTACACGACAATGAGCAAAGAGGGGCAGCTGTTGAGGCCCAATTTTGGCCCAACTTAATACCTAACCCTAGCCCAATACCCAAAAAAAAAATTTCTAGGTGTGCTGCCCTACTGTCTGCCACCATAACCCACTCCATAGTTGGCCACCCACCCCATTTGCTCCACTTGCCTGCAATGGAAAAGGCAAATAAATTAAAAAAAAAGAACAAGTTGTAAAAGGTTATATAAAGCCACAATCTCAATGTAAGGTTATTATTTAACTATTTTACTGTTAAATTAGTTAAATTTATTATTTTTGTTATTATTTGCGCTATTATTAGTATTTTTTATGTATATATTATATTGTCGTTATCATTACTATTATTAAATATTCTTATTATTACTATTATTTTATTCCTTTTATTATTGTTTATTATCAATATTTATTATTATTGCTATTATTGCTATTATATCCTAATTTATATTCGTCTTATCTAATTTTATTTATCTCTTTATATTTATGTTTATATTTTATGTATTATACATATCTTTATATTTACACATGAACATTACTATTCTACTATTGCTTTTTTATTATTATTTTCATTGGCATTTTTACTTATTATCATTTCGTATCTTTATTAACATTATTACTATTATTATTTACTATCATGTTTTTCTTATCACAATTTTTATAACTTAACGTGCTATTATTACTATTATTTTATTTTTTATTACCATTATTGTTATTGTACTTATATCTATATGTATTTTGTTTTAATACCATTATTATTACTACTTCCATTACCTTTTATCTCTAACTATTATGATTTTTACGTACATATTATCATTTATATTATTATTATTATTACTTCTTTGTATTACTATTATTGTACATACATATTCGTTATAATTTATATTATTACAATTATTATTATTGTATTTTTATATTCTTTCTATTATGTATTACTCATATATTATCACTACCACTTAGTATTTTATTATTATATTTTAATGTATTATTAACATGACTTTTATTTTATCATTATTATTACTATTATTCCTTATTGTCATGGTTAGTATTCTTATAGCTATTATTTTTATTACTAATATTACTATTGTCATATCTAGTATTATTTTTACTTTCATTATACCTACTACTATTATTATGGTTTCTCTTTTATATTAATTTACGTTTTATATAATACATTGATTTTACCACTTATTCGTTTGTACTTTTATGTAATTCCAAACCTTTTATTTATTTTGTATCATTATTTTATTTTATATAATACTTATTTATGTTTATACCATTATTACTATTTTATGCTTTTTATTTATTATAAGTTTGTTTACTTACTCATATGTTTATTTGCTTACCCCCGATTTAAAATCCAATTTATACTATAATTTACTTTGTTATTTCCTTTATCGTTGTATTTTTATTTCATTTTGTTTCTCATTATCATTATTTCATTATGTTTATTCGTTTATTCTTATATGTCTCAATATATCTGCAAATCCATATTATTTTGTCATTATAATTGTTGTTTATATCACCACCTTTGTTATTATTATGCATGTTAATACTGCAACTCGTTTCTTATTTCACCATGCGATTATGATTACATTGGTCTTTTACTCGTCGCATATAATTGCGTTTTTCTAAAATAAAACAAGTTTCGTATTTAGACAATTCGATAAAATTGTGCCCTAACTTACTGGGTTTCGGTTTTCCTCGTTTAAATCTAAATAACGATATAATCCTCTTAAATCGCAATACGAAAAAACACTTATTTTCGGAAGTACGAGGTGTTGTGCCCTAACTTACTGGGTACGACATTTTGTCACCTCGAAATAAGAATTTGTTTAAAAATAAAGGCAATATTTGGTATTAGGAAATTCGAGAAAACGTGCCCTAACTTACTGGGTTTCGACTTTTCTTGTTTATCCTAAATAACCGAACAGCCTTTTAAAAAAATTTAGAATATATGAATTTTAAATAAAGGCAAGCTCATTCTCAAAGTTTGAGATGTTGTGTCCTAACTTACTGAGCGTGACATTTTATTACTTCGAGATGAGAGAGTCTTTAACATTTGTTTTAATTTATTTGGTCATTTTCAATTAGCATTTTTACGAAGAGGGATCGTATTTCAATGTCTTTCAAGCTTTCCATTTTCGACATTAAGATATTAATTAATCAACTAGGTACCAATTTTTGGGCGCTACGAGGGTGCTAATCCTTCCTCGTGCGTAACCAACTCCCGAACCTATTTCTTGATTTACGTGGACCAAAATCGTTGTTTAAATAAATCAAACCATTCATTAAAAACAACCACTTTTACAAGGTGATCCGATCACACCTAAAAAGATTGGTGGCGACTCCCGTTTTCGTTTTTTCTCCAAGTCGATACCCGTTTTCCAAAAAATGGTTACGACAGAAGGTAAATGGATTGCTAAGGAAATGGAAGCATCCTTCATTGATGTTATGCACCTAATGGGATTTCAGATAAAAAACCACTATGGAGGGATAATCTAGAATTAAAGAATTCATGGATCATTGGAGGCAACTTTAATGGATTTAGTGAGGTTCAGTGGGACGATATTTTCTCAAGGTCGTTATTGGATTCAGAAAAAAGTATATTGAGCAGGTTGAAATCATTGGTTGGGAACTTGGTGCTAGATCCTGTAGTGGAGGATCGTCTAATGTGGATTGATGAAAAAGACGGACAGTTTTGTAATCATTATTTTTCCAAGAGATTATGGAACTGAAGGTTCTAGAGTTTGCAATTTCTTGTGGATGATGGCAATTTAGTGAATCCTAAATACGAATTTTCTGACATGAGGGGACGTGCGATTGGATCTGTCAAAATATGGTTGTCTGTGGTATATTGACAGGGTGACTTTCAATATAAATTTGTTAATGGTTTTAGGTGCAAGATTTTCCTTTGGTGGGGTTTTGCAATGGAAACCTGTTAGGAGTTTTGATGATTTCTTTTTGCTATGTTGTAATGTGAATTTGACAGGACTCCATAAAAGTTTATGGCTGATATCGATTTTGACGTTATGTTGACCAATACGGTTGGCACGTAAGGATAAAGTGTTTCACAGAAGATTGATGACTGTTGATACACTATTGTTCCATTCTAAAATGAGAGCTTTGATAGAGGCAAGGGCGGCTCATGATGTCTGTTAATTTTTGGAAGGATAATGGTGGTGCTGGCCTATGAAATGTAGTTCATTGAGAAGCATAGTCAACGAGAACATTATTCAGTAGAAGCCACCTTCCCCTAGGTGGATCAAGTTCAGTGTCCCAGGTGTCATAATGGAGGATGAAGCGAGTAGTGGTGGGGGATTGAGAGACAATAAAGGAGTGGCCTATGTTATGTTCTCTAGGCCGATTGAAGCTACAGGATTGGGAAAAGCAGAGGTAAGACCATAAAAATAGTCGTGGAGATGTTTATGAGTATAGGTTGGCATGAAAAAGTTCCTCTAGTTATTGAGTCTAGCTTGAGTGTTGCTCTGGAGGGGTTGTTGGATAGGAGCTATAGACCATGGATGTTTCGGAATCTATTCATTAGTATCGGTTGTGATATTAATCTATTGTTGCGTGCTCAATTCACAATTATTCAATGACAAGGTAATATTATAGCTAATGCTCCAACAAAAGTAGGTATAAGGAGACCTTTGCTATTTAAAGTCTGATGGTGATTATTGTGATTGCCGATTGAAGCTACAGGATTAGGAAAAGCAGAGGTAAGAGCCATAAAAATAGTCGTGGAGATGTTTATGAGTATAGGTTGGCATGAAAAAGTTCCTCTAGTTATTGAGTCTAGCTCGAGTGTTGTTCTGGAGGGGTTGTTGGATAAGAGCTATAGACCATGGATGTTGCGGAATCTATTCATTGGTATCGGTTGTGATATTAATCTATTGTTGCGTGCTCAATTCAGAATTATTCAATGACAAGGTAATATTATAGCTAATGCTCCGACAAAAGTAGGTATAAGGAGACCTTTGCTATTTAAAGTCTGATGGTGATTATTGTGATTGTTTGAATTGTTATTGGCTGCTTCAAGTCGTGTTGTTCTTCATAATGTAAAACAACTATGGATGTTTTGTAATCTTGTTGTCTTTGAAAGAGGTTGGATTTCTCCAACATCTTTCCATATTTGTTGTCTTTGTGTTGACTAAGCAAATATATATATTACATTAGGGACGAAGCTAAATTTTTTTTTAGGGTCAGAATTAAATTGTATATTTTTACAATAGTAAAAATAAAATTTCACCATTTTAATAGTTTATGTATTAATAATTTTTAAACGATTAAATCAAATTTTTATCATTTTTGGGTGCCAAAGTATAATTTTACTATTATTAATTTAAAATTATATAAATTATAAAGGGTCCTAAAAGGAAAATTTTCCATTTTTGAGGGGTTGAAGCCCCTTCCAACCCCTTAGCTCCACTTCCGTATTATATTTTATAACTTAAATTTCTAATTTGTTTACACTATGAAAATTTAGGTGACAAAAAAAAGTGTTTGTGGAAAGGAAAATTGCAATATAAATCATTTCGTCTTTTTAATATAAATTTTAATGATATTCCGTGAGTTATATTTTCATAATAAATCTTTTCAATTTATTTATATTTAATGATTATATTTATAACTTTACGTAGTTACTATAAAATTTTAAAACTATGTACATAAAGTGAATTATTAACATGTAAAAATATATATAAATTTATAATACCTAAGTAAAAAATTGTATGAACATGAACATAAAAAAAAATGGTTGGATGTAATAGCTAACCGAATAGTGAATGGTTTAGCAACCTCTACTTATTCAACGGTTTATTGAGTTTTTTTTCATGATTTTTTATACAATATCTAGAACTATTCATAATCTCTCTCAAAACTTAAAAACGAAGATAAATACACTTCAATGTGCTCGAGTCCACGCCCTTCTATATTATAGCAATACCGATACCAATCAAGTTAAGATTTTGTCAAACTTTCATGATTTTTTTTAGATTTAAAAGTTTAGAAGTTGATGTAGAAAATTAATTAAAAAAATTTAAAAAAGAATGACCTCTGTTATGAGGATAAAATTTTGAGAAGAGATGAACATCTATTGACAACAATGATACATTTTTTTCTCAGCCAATGTAAATTTTTTTTAAATCCCACAAAGGGAGGACTAACCAAAAGGTTAGAGATAAAGAAAATACACCATACTTAAAAACAATAACAGTACAACTACAGTCACCTATAAAACACACACAAACACAAACTAGCATATTGAAGCATTTACAACCCCTCAAAAAACAACATCCAACACCCTCATACGAAAACATTAACAACATAAGGAACCTAAAGCATCACTCAAATAAAACCTTAATGATCACTAACATCAACAAAAAATTACATAAAGAACCAGTTCAAGAGCATTACTTCTTTGTAAAAATCAACGAAAATCACCCTTTCAAAGTGTTGAATAATGTGATGCCATCAATGTTGTATTTGATCAAAGTGATTAAGATGAATGAATCTAGGAAGACTACTAGTCATTTGATTAATATGCGTGGATATACTTATCTAAGATGCATGTATGTATTAGAGTCACATTACTTACTAGATGCATAAATAAAAACTAATAGTCACTTGCAACAACTATATCAGTTAATGGAACCTAAAAATGGTTCCAACATCCGATTAAAATTGAACTCCTGAGCATTTATGGGCCTCTCCAATCTACATCTAAGTGAGTTAGTGTAACACCCCGAATTTTGGGGTTGAAAGTTTTTGGATTTTGTGGTTAGGGTCAGAGAGAAGGTTGCGCTATTGTGTTTAATGGCGCGTGTAAGTGTCAGAATGGGTCTGCTAGTCTGATGGTTGAGTGTGTGTTAATTTACCTCTAGGTCATTGGCTTGAGTCCTTGTGTGTACTTTTTGGAGGAATATTTTTGTTCTGTTCTGTTCTGTTCTGTTTTGTTGTGTTGTTTTAATTTAATATATAATTATTAAATTATTTCTTTATTTATTTTTATTTTGTCTCTAGGACGTTCTTTTTTCTTCTTTCCTGTTATTGTATTTTATTTTCTTTTTATTTTTGGTTTTGTTTTTTCTGTTATTTTTTCTTCTTCTTTCTTTCGCTTGGGGAAAACAGTTTTTGCTGCATATGAAAGAATTTCACTTCTCCATCGTCGAATCAGGTGTGGGTTTCGTATCTTTTCTGTCTTATTTGCGAATTCTATATCGACATTATGAAAAGTCAACATCATGTGTGTGTGTGTTCGCAAACCTATTAATTTCTATCTTGTATCGTTGTCTTATGCTTAGAAATTGTGTGTTTTGGTATATGTTTGAATTATCGAGGGTTGGGGAGTGCTTCGTGGCTGATAGCATGTTTTTCGAGGCTGTTTTAGGATGGTTTCGTGACCACACGGGTGGCTACATGGGTGTGTGCCGATATACACAGCCGTGTGCTTTTGGGAATTAGGGTTCTCGAGTTGATTTTGGCGTCACACGATCGTGTGGCCAATTTGGGAATTTTGTCAATTTTCACACGGCCGTGTCCCTTGGGCACACGAGCGTGTGTGTTTGGGGATTAGGGTTTGGTGATTTGGTGCCACATGCCCATATGGCTAATTTGGGGATTTAGGGACCCCACACGGGCATACCAAAAGCCAAGTATAATTATCCTAAGTACCAGATAGTATGGAATGTGAAGAGGAACGGAAGCAGAATCTATGGAAGCAATAATAGCAACTGATGAACTAGGAATAGGAAAAACGTCTTTGGAGTTAAGAGATCCACCAACCTCAGTAATTTCACCGTTTTGACGATAGTTTTTACAAAAAACCATGCTAGGGGCGAGTAATCTCCATTTTTTCCATGATAGAGACAAATCAAATAGGAACAAAGCGAATAAGTACGAGTAAATCGATGGAAAATGGTGGGAGAAGTTTGGTAAAAAAAGTAGTCAATGACTCAAAATGAAGAAAACCTAAAAAGCTGTTGTTAGATTCCAAACCATCCAACCCTTCAAAATTGAGCGAGAATTGAATCAATCGAAAGATAGTCGAGAAGAAGGCAAAATTACAAATTAGCCTTTGACATCTTGTTTGCTTGTTGTTTTTCTGGGTCAGTTCATATGTAACTTACTATGTTCTTTTAAGGCTATGTTTGAATTATATTATAATATATATTAGTTTAGGTTGAATGTAATTTTGGTGATTTTGGCATCTAAATTGTAAAGTACGAATGATATGGTTATTATAAATAGATATGATGTACTAAATGGAAATGAAATGCATTTATGGATGGATGATATGTAAATGATGGCATTACATGGATTGAAATGAATTAAAAATTGTAATATTGCCTGTGTGAACTTAGTAAATGATTAGGATATGAATGACATGCCATTAGGGTCCCAAAACTGAAAACGAGTGTTTAATTAGGGATTAATATGATGGCTTGAGATCCAACATTTGTTGCGAATTCTCTGAAGTTAGTGTTAGCAGCATCGTACTAAGCAAATGTTAGCAGCCCAAATATGTCAGAACATGTAAACAAATCAGTCCCATGTATCCAAGTTCAATTTACTTTAGTTCTCCAGGTGAAAGACAAATGAAAATGGTATTAAACGAAAATGAAATGGTCGGGATGAATATATATATGAATGAAATTGTATATATGTTACAAGTTGAATATGATTTAGTTAGTATATGTTATATGATGGAATGTTATATAACTATATGAATATGTTATAAGCTCATGACATGTAATTGAACTAATCTATTTGATGTTTTCATTGAATGTACCTAAACGTATAAGATGCCAAAGGATTGTCATATGTGTACCAATGTGCTTCTATTTCTAAATTGTTGTAATGTTAAGGTAAGTTAAGTAAATTTCATATGGACTTACTAAGCATTCAAAATGCATACCAATTGTCTCTATTTTATCCTTATAGATTGTCTGTTTACAGAATGTGTTGGCTACAATATAATATATACATTTTTGGTGAATTTTAAGTGGAAAACAAAGTTTTAATAATAACACGATTTATGCAACTTGAATCTAGATCATGCTTGAGACAGTGAACATTTTGATTATCACGCTAACACACGGAATTTTATGATATAGTGATTATTAATTGCCAAATCTTAAAAATTGTAATAAGCAATTTGGCTACAATATAGTAATTATTGACGGGCCAAATCTTAGACAGCACAATAAGTTTTAAGAGGAGCTATAACAGCCCCAGATCTAAAAACACCTTTAGCTACTTCGGAGGAGAAATATTTCAAAAATTCTTCATGGTTATGAGGTTTGAAGAGCATGGGATTTTTGTCATCCACAAGCTCAGTTGGAACCTTTACCATGTAGCCTCCTCTTACAGTTGAAAACAGTCCAATGCTATACCTATCTTCGTTAGCCTTCATCAAGACACGATGATAAGGAGAAGACAATCGACCATTTAACCATACCTGCAACAATATAAAAGTTTATGTTCAAGTCAAGCTATTTAAACACTTGTGACCCGTTTGGCTGTTAGTCTAATAACATGATAAAAAAAAGTTTATTTAGTATAAATTTAACTTGAAATTAGAGATAGGAGTAAAACTTTTTTCAAGAATTAAAACATTTTCCTTCTCTTTGCTAGAAATAAATCATGGGAGTGAATAAATATTACAAATTGAATTAATATATTTTGCTAACATATATATTAAAATATGTGTAAATATTAATACTTGATTATATCAAAATAAGTGGAACTTACGCTAAGGCACTCTCCAATCATGACTATGAAAGAGTTGGGGGAAAACTTCATATTCATCCATTCACCATCTTTGTTTTGAATCTCCAATCCATTAACCTCGTTTTGATACAAAAGGGTCATCATATTAGTGTCACAGTGTGCAGGTACCCCAATGGTTTGCTCGTTGGCTTTTGGCTTTTCATATTTCATGATCCTCAATTGATAGTTTGCGATGTCAGTGAGCTCATCCATGTATTTCTCAAGCCCAAAACTCTCCAAAATCATCTTCAAAATTGTCTTTTCTAACTCTGATGTTAGTTGAATGAAAGATGCCAGAGTTTCACTGCCAAACACAAAGCAAATAATTAATAAAAACCAAGTCTACTAATTTTGATAAAGGGCTTTTTGATAGAGGGGTTTTTGCATATTTAAAATTAAGAATCAGATTGTATTTAATTTATTTTTATATGTTAAATTAAAGAGTAAATTAATTTTTTGTATTAAAAATTTTGTCCATCTCTATTATTAAAATTAGTTTGGTGAATGAAATAACCAAAAAATTACACTTGACTATCCCATGTTTCTCATATTGGTGTACAAGAATTAATTTTTAATAGTAAAAATAGATTAATAGAAAGGTTAGTTTGATTTTTTATCTAAAGTAAAATAATTAGTTTGTCCAGTTATTTAGTAGAGAAAACAAAATGCATTATGACTTGTATTACAATTTCTTCCATGGAATTTTTACCGTACCTGAAAGCTATATTTCCCTGAGGCCATAAACTGGTGGTGAGGTATTGTTCAATGTTTTCAGCAATATAAGCATCATCCACCGCCATGCTTTGAAACACACCAGATGGAGGACACGAATAGCCACAAAAGGGCTTATCGGAAACAAACAGTTTTTTTGTTTGTAAAGGCAAGTCAAAGACCTCTTGCAAAGCCCCAAATACTGCCTTTCGAAGCTCCAGGATTGGATCAAACAAAGCCTCGAAACAACCGTACTCCTCCAGTGCTTCCCGAACTTGGGATTTCACTAAATCCCATTCGGGGCTGCCCGGTTTCAGGTTTTGGTTTGAGAAATCTATGACTGGAACCATTGCCTGAGTTGTTGAGCTCATCTCGTGTTTATATCAAACAATAATGCTTGAATGGTACCTTTTATATACAATCCAGGAGATTTATAAACAATTTTTTTTATGAAAAAAAAATCTCTATTATACAAATAATTTATACATTGAATAGCGATATTAACTATCCCAGTTAGATTGTTTTTTCCTCTCTTGTTGCTGTTATTCGTCTGTAAGTAGCAGCCGGCCGTCACAAATCACAACCATTTGGATTAATCTGTTTACATAGACACTGACGACTTCGATATGCTTACGAATGATATATATATATACACTATTTTGAATATTGCGATAACATTTGAATTGAATATTTTAATTACTATTTACAATGAATAATCAACATAGTTATTAACTTTTCGGGTTTAGGGTTTAATAGGTAAGTGAGGAATTTTTGAAAATGGAGAAAGATCCGATAACAGTTTCCTTTCACAACATTTCAGTGACCATGCACTGGAAAGGTTTATGGGCATTGTTTAGGTACCATGGAGACGTCATTGATGCATTGAATGGAAGAAGATTTGGTTTTGTGAGATATGAGAAAATGATGGATGCTCAAAGCGTTATAAGCCGATAAAAAGATTTCGTCATTTTAGGGAATTGGATTTCTGTAGACTTAGCAAGATTCAAGGGGAGAAGACAAGTTTGGAGAAAAGTTTCTTTGGAAGGGATACCAAAACAGCAGCAGGTTGTTAATAACGATGCAGGGAAGGAGAAAGTAAAAATATTGAAAGATAGTAGAATGGATTTAGGAGAAAACTCCATGAGAAGTAGCAACGATTTGAGTAAGACAGAAGGTAAAGATATATTGCAAGGAGAGGAACTTGATTAAGTTGGTTCAGGGACATGTTGACAACGAGCAACTGTGAAAGCTTCAAAAATGCCTGGTAGGAATTACTTCTATGTGGTGTGATACAAAGAGTTTAACTGAAAGAATAGCTAGAATTGGATTGGGGGAGATTAAAATCAGAAGGACTCAAAGAAGGCATTTTTTGATTGAAATACCCGACATGGAACTGTTAGAGTTATTAAAGCAGCACGATTGGACCGTATCTGAGGGAGTTTTTTTGTTAAAATTGAGCCTTGGTCGGAGAGCTTGGCAGTGAAGGAGAGAGTATTTTGGATTGAAGTATTAGGCATTCCCTTACACTGTTGGAACTATACTTCTTTCAAAAGAATAGTTGGAGTATGGGGAGGATTAATATTTCTCGATGAGAATTCGACGATGGTGAAAAGTTTCGATAAAATGTTGATGCTGGTATCCACCAAGCAACTAGAAAGGACTGATGAGTTAATCTATTTAGAGGTGGGGAAGGTGAATTTTCGATTAGAGTTATTGAAACAGGACTGTCGGAATTTTTTGACGAATCAAGCAGGGGTTATGGAGTGAAGGATAAAGAAGAGTGGGAATTAGTGCAGGAAAGGGATGACACCATTGTGTCAGATTCTTAATCGGCGACGAGGACAAGTCCGGAAAAGGCTTCAGAAGAGAGACAAAATCTGAAGGACGAAGCAATTAATGTAATCATCCTTGAGAAAACAAACGTCAATGTTGGGTGTTAGAGTTCTGCAGAAAATGTTTTAAGAATGGAAGAGGAACAGTTGAGTGGTTATAGGGCCGGTATTAGTTTGGGTGAGAAGGACAAAAACTGTTGTAACATCCGGGCTTTGGAAGATGTCAGCAATATGGGCTTTCAAGTAGCTGAATTAGGCCTAGTAAATCAAGTTGGGGGTCAAGAAGAACGAAGGGATGATGAAGTGGCAGTGGCCTAGTAAATCAATATGGTCTTTTACTCGACGCATATAATTGCGTTTTTCTAAAATAAAACAAGTTTCGTATTTAGACAATTCGAGAAAATTGCTCCCTAACTTACTGGGTTTCGGTTTTCCTCGTTTAAATCTAAATAACGATATAATCCTCTTAAATCGCAATACGAAAAAACACTTATTTTTGGAAGTATGAGGTGTTGTGCCCTAACTTACTGGGTACGACAGTTTGTCACCTTGAAATAAGAATTTGTTTAAAAATAAAGGCAATATTTGGTATTAGGAAATTCGAGAAAACGTGCCCTAACTTACTGGGTTTCGACTTTTCTTGTTTATCCTAAATAACCAAACAGCCTTTTAAAAAAATTTAGAATATATGAATTTTAAATAAAGGCAAGCTCATTCTCAAAGTTTGAGATGTCGTGTCCTAACTTACTAAGCGTGACATTTTATTACTTCGAGATGAGAGAGTCTTTAACATTTGTTTTAATTTATTCGGTCATTTTCAAATTAGCATTTTTACGAAGAGGGATCGTATTTCAATGTCTTTCAAGCTTTCCTTTTTCGACACTAAGATATTAATTAATCAACTAGGTACCAATTTTTGGGCGCTACGAGGGTGCTAATCCTTCCTCGTGCGTAACCGACTCCCGAACCTATTTTCTTGATTTACGTGGACCAAAATCGTTGTTTAAATAAATCAAACCATTCATTAAAAACAACCACTTTTACAAGGTGATCCAATCACACCTAAAAAGATTGGTGGCGACTCCCGTTTTTGTTTTTTCTCCAAGTCGATACCCATTTTCCAAAAAATGGTTACGACAGCTTGGCGACTCCACTAGGGACAAAATAAGAGAGTCAAGCCACAAGTTGATTAACTTTTGTCTTTTTGTCGAAAATTGAAAATTTGATTTTGATATACGATCCTTTCATTGCATTTCACCCGTTTTTCTTGCGGTTTTCATCATTTTATTCCTATCGCTTCGAGTTTTTATGCATATATCCTCTCACATTGCATTGCATGACCGTTGTGGTCACGCCCCTTTAAGTGGGAGTGAGAAACTACTCCTTCGTGAGGTTTTCACCTCCGTGCAGGATAGTGGATCGCTTTCGGGATACATCCGTACCTATGTCTTCGTGAGATTTTCATCTCCGTGCAGCCATAGGGAAATGTATTCCCCTGAACTGAACTCGGTTTGTATGAGCCTATAATGGGTGAAGACCAAGGAATCTGCTGGTTCAGGTACCCTTACTCTAGAACCAAGCACCATGTAGCGAGCCTTAAGAACCCACCCTAGGTAGAGCCACTCCGAAACCCTAGTGGTTACCTGAGCAAGTGCTATATTTATTATTCTTTGTTTGCTTTAAACTGTGCATAAATTACTGACTTGCTTTGTTTTACTTTGATTGTATTTGCATGGCATTTTCATCATAAAAGGTGTTGATTTGCATCCGGTTCCTAAATAGATAGTTTGTCATGGAAAAGGGGGGTTTTGATAAAGTAGAAGACAACGCGGCTGTCCGGATATGGGCTGAGACAGCACAACAAGAGAAAGGTGACAGTCTTACCGGGGGGTACGTGTCAGAGTTATGGAACTTTACTCGGATCAGCGTAACTCAGAATAATCTCCAAGAGATGAAAGAAATTTGGGGACTGTGGGATGACGAGGTCAAACAGCTATTCTATTGTCATTACGATGATTTACCTTATCTGCTCGATATCAAGGTAGATGAACACCTGTTTCGAGCCCTTGCCCAATATTGGAATTCTGCTTACAGTTGCTTCACTTTTGGGAAAGTAGATTTGGTACCTACTATAGAAGAATACACGACCTTGCTCCATTGCCCAAAGATTCAGGTTGACAGAATTTATGCCAGACCTGCTAACGTTCCAGCATTTTCAAAAAAGCTGATGAACATCACAGGGATGAGCGAACAGTGAGTGACAAATTGGATCAAACAAAAGGAGATGGTAAATGCATTCCTTGGAGGAACCTGAGGGATCTAATCTTAGCGCACCCCGATGTGAAGAAAAGGGTAGATGTCTTCGCCTTGAGCATTTATGGACTGGTCATCTTCCCCAAAGCTTTGGGGCATGTAGACGAGGCTATTGCCGACCTTTTTGACAGGCTTGGTAAAGGAACCACACCTATACCCGCAATCTTGGCTGAAACTTTCAGATCATTGAATGCTTGTAGAAGAGCGGGTGAAGGGAGATTTATTAGATGCGCACAGCTCTTGCTATCTTGGTTCCACAGCCATTTTTGGAAAGTGAAAAAGGTCTCGTATCGTATCTTCTCTGAAAATTACTCTCCGCTGAAAGAGTTAGTGGCTACACCAAGGCGAGATGATGTTACAGAAGAAAATTGGATGACGTTTCTCCAAAGTTTGCAAGAAGAAGATGTTGAATGGAGAGCCCCGTGGATGGTTCCTGATGAAATATTATACCGATGCGGAGACTTCGATTGGGTTCCCTTGTTAGGAGTATGGGGAGCTGTCGGGTATGCTCCTTTGCTTGCATTGCGACAGTACAGATCCAAACAATTTACACCACCAACATACGGGTTAGCCCAGTGCGAGTTCGTGTTCACAGGGAATAATTACAAAAAGAAAGTTCGCGAGATATCAAATGCCTAGAACCAGACTCGTAGAATGAAAAAATTTACTGCCAATCCCATGACTACTCCTGAGTATGACCGATGGTGGAATCAGAGACTTAACGACAACATCCCTACATCAGATCAAGGGAATCCTCAGTCAATAGAAGAGCAGTTGAAAGTAATCCCCTCTGAGCTAGAAATCATCAGGCAAGATTTTGAGAGAAAGAGTCTGGAGCTAGAAAAAAGGATCGAGCAGTTGGAAGAAGAAAAGATGCAGTTAGGGTTAGATGTCGATGTCCAGAAACTAGAAGCTGAAAAACTCAGAAAAGGGAAAAACAAGGCTGAAGAGGACTTGGACAGTTTGAAAACGGACTATAAGAAGCTGCGCAGATCAATGAGAACTGCTGGGTTAGGAAAAACATCCGAACAGTGGCGACATGAAGTTAAAGAAGAACAAAGGAAAGCCAACCAGTGGGAAGAAAAATTTCGCGATGCTCAAGCTCGAGAAGGTGCTCTGAAAAGAAGTTTGGTAGAAAGCCAAAATGAGAAAGAAGGGTTAAAGACCCGGGTATTAGAGTTAAAGAGGTCATTGTATTAGTATCGCTTGCGTAACTCTGCAATGGAGTTGAAAGCTAGTCAGAACAGAATCGAAGAATTAAAAGAGAATATAGAAGAACTCAAAACAGTACTGCAAAATCATGAACTTCAGATAGAACTTCTCGAGGTAAATAACGAGCGATGGAATGAGCAACTTCATCAATCTCAAGACCAAGTCAGAGCAGGGACTATGTCATGGGGGAAGCTTTGACTTAAGTGCGAGAAGTGGCTGACCACTTGCAAACATTAGCAGTACAAGCCGATATGATGAGTTTAAAATACGAGTCAGAATCGGACCGAGGCCGAAAGCTAGCTTGGCTTCTTAGGCAGGTCAAGGCCTTAAGTATCAGGGCCAAGCCTTATATGTAATCTATTTTATGTAAAGAAACTTGTTTTCTAGAAAGTTATTCTAATGAAATCGAATTGGAATCAACGCTTTTTTGCATTCATTGCATTCATTGCATTCATGCATCGGCATTGCATCACACGCACTAAAACTCACAAAAAACCCTAAAAATCATGGCAGTTACCCTGGAACATAATTACGGTATAAGAGGAAAAACAAGAGCAATGGATCAAAGGCTAGAGAGATTGGAACAAATGCAAAAAGAGATGCAGGATCAATTACAAACACGTATGCAAGAACAACTTGCCAAAATCCAGCAAGATATGAGGGACCATATGTTGGAGTCCCAAAAAGCATGATGGACCAATTAACTCGTCAATTGCCTGGCGGATAGAAAAAGAGAAAAGGCCTTTGATCAATGCGGGAGAAGATAATGAAGATCCTACCTACCCTCCGGGTGTTGCCCCAGCGGATGTTCAGACACAACCTGGCATGTACCCAAGAAGGCCATCGGTCACAATTAGGCCCCAACCATTTCAGGCGGTGTTTCGGGACCGATGAATTATCAGGCCGGCTCGGGCTCTAATTTGGGGGACAACCCAACCAACCCTGTGGTCCTCAATCTTGATGAAGTAATAGAAGCAGAAAAGACAATGGTAGAACTCCCGAGAGAGCTTGAAGAAAGGTGTAGATGGTTGGAAGAAAAATTTAAAGAAATGGAAAGCACCGACTATCGCGGTGGAATCGATGCTAAGAATTAAGTTTGGTTCCTGACCTAGTACTCCCTCCCAAGTTCAAAACTCCAGAATTTGAGAAATATAACGGGACTAGCTGTCCCGAAGCTCACATCACTATGTTCTGTAGACGAATGACAGGCCATGTCAACAATGACCAACTATTAATTCACTGCTTTCAAGAAAGTCTGGTTGGGGCCGCTTCTAGATGGTATAACCAACTGAGTCGCGCCCAGATCAGTTCATGGAAAGATTTAACACAAGCCTTCATGAAGCAGTACGGTCATGTGGCGTACATAGCCCCTTATAGAATCACTTTACAGAATATGGAGAAAAAGCATAATGCGAGCTTTAGGCAGTACGCCCAGCGATGGAGAGAAGTGGCCACATAGGTCTAACCCCCTCTGTTGGAAAAGGAAACCACTATGCTCTTCATTAATACCCTGAAGGCACCTTTTATTAACCACATGCTGGGTAGCGCAACCAAGAGTTTTTCGGACATAGTAATGTCTGGAGAAATGATAGAAAATGCCATAAGATGTGGGAAAATAGAGGTGGATAAAACGCTAAGAGGTCAGCGTCGAGAAAGAAAGAGCACGAGGTGAATAATGTGAGCTCATATTCGAAATCGATTACCGTAAGCCAACCAAGGTCGACAACTACTGGACAGCAGGGCCCACCCAGACCAGAGCCCAACACAAAACAAAATAGGGAGAAACTTCAATTTATGCCCATTCCAATTACGTACAAGGAGTTATACCAGAGTTTATTTGATGCACATGTCGTGTCTCCCTTCTATTTGAAGCCAATGCAACCTCCATACCCCAAATGGTATGACGCAAATGCCCAATGCGAATACCATACGGGAGCCACAGGACACTCGATAGAAAACTGCACCACTTTCAAGAAATTGGTTGAAAAACTCATCAATATGGGGATTGTGAAATTTGATGATGCATCCAATACAGAGAACCCATTACCTAACCATGGGATAAGGGAATAAATACGATAATCGAGAGTTCGGGGAAAGAAATTAAGGTGAATATTGTAGAAGTGAACACCCCGCTGAAAGAAGTATGGAAGAAAATGGTGGAAAGAGGGTTGATAACACAGAATTCAAGAGTCAGACCCCAAGAAGCAAAAAATTATTGCGAGTTCCATGATCAAGAAGATCACGAGATTCAGAAATGCAGCGAATTCAGGGTTTTATTACAAGGATTGATGGATAATAAGGAGCTGAAATTCTTTGAATATATTGGGAGCCCAACAGATGTGTGTGCCTTCGAAGAAAGGTCGATGAAGGACGTTTACAAAGTCAACCGCCCAGTGGTTATCATATCGCGTCCGAGAATGAATGAAGTCAGGGCACAAGTTGCGCCAAAGGTCGTAATCCAGAAGCCCGTTGCTTTCCCTTATAAAGATAGCAAAAGGGTACCGTGGAACTATAACTGCAATGTGACAATCCTGGGAGAGGAGATCCCGATTAATGCATCAGAGGAAGGTCAAGATGAGGGTTTTTATACGCGCAGCGGAAGGCGTTATACCCCAAATACAAAAGTCGAGCAGGTTAAAGGAAAATCATTAGCAATTGAACAAGAGAAAGAGAAGCCGGCGGGACCTAAACCAACTGTTAATGAGCCAGTGACTGAAAAAGAAGCAAAAGAATTCTTAAAATTCTTGAAGCACAGCGAATATAGTGTCATAGAATAGTTGCACAAACAGCCAGCTCGTATATCGGTACTAGCCTTATTCTTGAGCTCCGAAACCCATCGCAGCGCATTGATAAAGGTGCTGAATGAAACTTATATTGCTAACGATATCTCTGTAAACAAACTGGACCACTTAGTCAACAATATAAGTGCTGACAACTTTATTTTCTTTAACGACGATGAAATACCACCGGGAGGTATGGGGTCCACAAAGGCTCTGCACATTACCACACGTTGCAAGGGATTCACATTGCCGGGGGTATTGATTGATAATAGATCGGCACTAAACGTCCTACCTCTATCCATATTAAATAAGTTGCCCGTGGATAGTTCCCATATGAAAACATGCCAAAATATGGTGAGGGCATTCGATGGTACCGAAAGGAAAGTAATGGGGATGATCGAAATACCCCTTTTAATTGGCCCTAGCACGTACGAGATAGATTTCTTGGTAATGGACATCAGGCCCTCTTACAATTGCTTATTGGGAAGGCCTTGGATTCACTCAGCGGGGGCAGTGCCGTCATCGTTACACCAAAAGCTCAAATTTATAACGGAAGGACGATTGGTGACCGTGAATGCAGAAGAAGATATCATTGCATCCGTTACCAGTAATGCACCATATGTGGGGACAGATGATGAAGCCCTAGAGTGTTCTTTTCGGTCGTTAGAATTTGTAAATGCGACCTTTGTTGTTGAAGGAAATAAGATCCCGACGCCCAACATCTCTAAAACTACAAGAATGGGCCTACTACTGACGGTTGGGAAAGGAGCTTTGCTAGGGAAAGGGCTTGGAAGAAGCCTACAAAGGAAGGTTGAAGCACCTATGCTCATGGACAAACGAGACCGCTTTGGCTTAGGATTCAAGCCGGATGCAAAACAAAAGAAAAAAGAGCAAGAGAAGAAACAAGAAAGGAGAAGAGCGCGTTTAAGTGGGGAAGAGGTTAAGTGGGAGCCGATGACCTTTCCCCACATATCCAGAACATTCGTGTCAGGAGGGACTATTTACTCTGAAGGAAGAGCAACAAGGAAAGGATTTTCTAAAGAAATGTTGGAAGACTTAAGCATTAACGCCGCATATAAAGAAAGGAATGGAGTTGAAGATTTGTCGGGCATTCGCCCTTATGAGCCAGAAAGTGTTCTGAATAATTGGACTGCGAAAGAGATTCCTATAGTCTTTAGAACTAACACAGAGTAATACTCAAAACACACCTATTACTTCAGGCCTAGGAGTAATAAGTGTCCTTTTGTGAAATAGGCTTATGTTTGAAATCGTTATTTTAATGAAATGCATCTTTTTGACTTATTTCGTGCAAATATTCTTTTATTCTTTCATTCATGATCATACCATACATATCATTATTCTTAGATTCTCTTGTTCTTTGTATCTTTCTTCGCACCTACAACAGGTCTCCAGATATCAACGATGTGAGTGACGTTGCTACTAACTCAGAGTCTCCTTTTGAGCGAGATATGTGTCTAGAGGGATCTCAGAACTTTGAGGATAACTGAGACTGTAACTTATCCCCTGATTTGTTAAGGATGGTAGAACACGGGGAGAAACAGATTCTACCCCACAAAGAGACCGTAGAAGTCGTAAACTTGGGAGATGAAATAGAAAAGAAAGAAGTAAAGATCGGGCTTGTATTACCACTAAGACAAAGTGGGACCTTGTGGAGTTACTCCAGGAGTTCAAAGATGTCTTTGCATGGTCATATCAAGACATGCCTGGGCTAAGTACTGACATTGTGGTACACAGACTCCCCATCAAAGAAGAATGCAAGCCAGTTCAGCAAAAGCTTCGAAGGATGAGACCCGATGTGTTGTTGAAAATAAAAGAAGAGGTCAAGAAGCAATTCGATGCTAGTTTTCTACAAGTGGTTAAGTACTCGAAATGGGTAGCCAATATTGTCCCTATCTCTAAGAAAGATGGAAAAGTACGGATGTGTGTGGACTACAGGGATCTGAACAAAGCCAGCCCGAAGGAATTTCCCGTTGCCTCATATTGACACATTAGTGGATAACACGGCAGGTTACTCACTCTTCTCGTTCATGGACAGTTTCTCAAGGTACAATCAGATCAAAATGCATCCTGAAGACATGAATAAAACTATATTTGTGACCATGTGGGGAACCTTTTGCTATAAGGTGATGCCGTTTGGATTGAAAAATGCGGGAGCAACATATTAGAGAGCCATGGTAACCCTATTCCACGATATGATGTATAAAGAAATTGAAGTCTACGTTGACGACATGATCGCCAAATCTCGGACTGAAGAAGAGCATGTGTAAGGCTTGAGGAAATTATTTTTGAGGTTGAGAAAATTCCAGCTGAAACTCAATCCAGCAAAATGTACCTTTGGGGTCAGGTCAGAAAAACTACTAAGATTCGTGGTTAATGAGAAAAGGATTGAGATTGACCCAGATAAAGTCAAAGCCATACAAGAGTTACCTCCACCACGTACTCAAAAGGAAGTTCGAGGATTCCTAGGAAGATAAATTACATCGGTCCGTTTATTTCACAACTAACCGAAAAATGTGACCCCATATTCCGTCTCCTTAAGAAACACAACCCTGGTGTTTGGGACGAGGAATGCCAGAAGACTTTCGACAAAGTTAAGCAATATTTGTCTAACGTCCCAGTGTTAACACCACCTAGCCCAGATAAGCCACTGATATTGTATTTGGCGGTATTTGAAAATTCTATGGGATGTGTGCTTGACCAACACGATGAATGAGGAAAGAAACAAAAAGCGATATACTACCTCAGTAAAAAGTTTACTGAGTGTGAGGCGAGATACTCGTTCATTGAAAAGTTGTGTTGTGCCTTAATCTGGACAACCCGAAGACTAATACAATACATGTTGTACCACACAACTTGGCTGATCTCTAAAATGGATCCCTTGAAGTATTTGATGGAGTCGATTGCTTTGAACGGGAGAATGGCCCGATGGCAAATTTTACTTTCTGAATTCGATATAGTCTACGTGAACCAGAAGGCCATAAAAGGGAGTGCGATAGCAGATTTTCTGGCCAGCAGAGCCCTAGAGGACAACGAACCTCTGAACTTTGACTTCCCAAATGAAGATCTAATGTATATAACAACCACTGAAGAAGACCCTCAAGAAGGTCATCCTTGGAAGCTAAACTTTGATGGAGCATCAAATGCTGTAGGTAATGGAATCGGGGCAGTCCTGGTACCCCCAAACGGAAATCATTCCCCATTCACTAGTAAGTTGGATTTTGACTGCATGAACAATATGGCAGAGTACAAAGCATGCATAATGGGAATTCGTGCGGCCATAGAGCGTAAAATCAATGTGTTAGAAGTATACGAAGATTCTGCCCTAGTGATTTATCAACTCAAAGGTGAATGGGAGACAAGGGAACCTAAATTGATTAATTACTGAAGGATGATCCTTGAGTTAATTAAAGATTTTGATGATATTGTCTTCAGCTACCTCCCGCGAGAAGAAAATCAGATGGCTGACGCCTTAGCGACTTTAGCCTCTATGATCAAGGTGAACAAGCAAGAGGATGTGAAACCAATCCAAATGAGTATTTATGAAGCTCCGGCTCATTGTTATAACCTCGAAGAAAAAGAAGAGAATGATGATCACACTTGATACCACGATATCCTGCGATTGTGAAGAATCGTAAGTACCCCGACCAAGCTACTAAGAATGACAAAAGGACGTTGAGAAGACTGGCCAGTGATTATGTCTTAGACGGGGAGATCCTATACAAAAGAAGGAAGGATTAGGTACTATTAAGATGTGTAGACGCTATCGAGACTAAGAAAATCTTAAAAGAAGTCCATGAGGGCATCTGTGGGACACACGTTAATGGTTTTATAATGGCCAGGCAAATTATGAGGTTCGGTTATTATTGGTCTACCATGGAAGGAGACTGCATTAACTACGCCAAAAGATGTCATAAGTGCCAAATCTATGGAGACAAGATTAATGTACCTCCTTCGCCTCTGCATGTCATGACTTCACCATAGCCTTTCTCGATGTGGGGCATGGATGTGATTGGACCAATTTCACTAAAAGCTTCGAACAGGCATCGATTCATCTTTGTGGACATCGATTATTTCACCAAGTGGGTGGAGGCCGCTTCATATGCCAATGTTACGAAGTCGGCAGTTAGCAAGTTCTTGAAAAAGGAGATCATTTGTCGATATGGAATGCCAGAAAAGATCATATCTGACAACGCATTAAATTTAAACAACAACATGATAGCGGATGTCTGCAGTCAGTTCAAGATCAGACACCACAACTCGTCACCATACCGCCCGAAGATGAACGGTGCAGTTGAGGCAGCTAATAAAAACATTAAGAGGATCGTAGGGAAAATGACTGAGACTTACAAAGACTGGCACGAAAAGCTACCATTTGCTCTCTATGCTTATCGAACGTCTGTCAGAACTTTCACTGGGGCAACGCCTTTCTCATTGGTTTTTGGAATGGAGGCAGTTTTACCTATCGAGGTTGAGATTCCTTCCCTCAGAGTTTTGTCAGAGGTAAAGTTGGATAAAGCAGAATGGATCCAGTCCCGATACGATCAGCTGAATTTGATTGAAGAAAATAGGCTAAGGGCTATTCGCCATGGTCAGATGTACCAAAAGCGAATGATGCGAGCTTACAACAAAAAGGTTCACCCTAGAGAATTCCATGAGGGAGACCTAGTATTGAAAAAGATCCTGCCCATACAAAAGGATTTCAGAGGAAAATGGATGCCGAATTGGGAAGGACCTTATGTGGTGAAGAAAGCCTTTTCTAGAGGAGCATTGATATTGGCAGAGATGGATGGCAAAACTTTACCCAATCCCGTGAATTCAGATTCGGTTAAGAAATACTTCGCCTAAAAAAAAAAGAGGCTAAAGTGAAAACCAGCAAAGGGTACCTTGAGATTAAAGGGATTTTGAATTGAAAACTTGTAAAAGGGCGATTCAAATTTTGATTAAAGATGGGGCATACGGTAATCTTACGATACCTAAATTAACAAGGAAGAGAGATGTTACATCTTGGGGCATCTACAAGAGTACTCTGGACCCCTAAACACATATTGAGCTTAAAAAGGAATCCTCAAGAAGTTCGTACGGAGAAGCTCACGCTACGATATCTGGGGCACCTATTTTCTTTCTATTCATTTTGTATTCCAGTAATATTTGTTGTCCGTGGTTAATCTATCCCCTTCAAATTTTGTTTCTGACAAATTTCAGTTCTGTCATTGTTACGATATTTTTCAAGCATTTTGCACTGAAATAATGATTAATGGACTAAAGTCATTTTTGCAAAAAAAAAGAGAAAGAGTTCTGAATATTACTCTGAAAGTCTGTAAATAGTACAGGAACCTGAAATAGGGCTATTATTTAGAACTAACCAAACTTAAAGATTGGAAGCATTTGAGGAGAAAAACTTTAAATTGAGACTACCTCTTCGGGTTTTCTGTTCAAAGATCTAAGCTGAACAAGAAGACAGGGTACCGTTTTAGTAATCGAACCTTGATGGACAAAGGGCAATGACAACCCGTACATTTAAAAAGGGATTCATTCTCACAACATGCTGCACTTGTGTATTCATTCGTGACACATCTAGTTAGGAGCATTTGATTCATTTCGATCACAGCATCCTGGTTATTTGACATAAGCATCACATTTAGTTAGGATCATTTGATTCATTTCAGTGATAGCGTCCTAATTATTTGGCATAAACATAGTTATATGAAACTGATTTTACAGATTATGTTCCCAGAAGACAGTGCAGTGGAATCGGTGAATTCACAAGCCTTAAACCCCTAAGCAGTAGGGTAACAGGCTGAATTTACAAATCTTAACCCCCTAAGCAGTAAGGAAACAGATCGAAGATGATGGGCCTTAAAACCCTAAGCAGTAGGGTAACAGGCTGAATTTACAAGATCTTAACCCCCTAAGCAGTAGGGAAACAGATCGAAGGCGATGAACCTTAAACCCTTAAGCAGTAGGGTAATAGGCTGAATTTACAAGATCTTAACCCCCTAAGCAGTAGGGAAATAGATCGAAGGCGATGGACCTTAAACCCCTAAGCAGTAGGGTAACAGGCTGAAAATTATAGATTCTATATTCCTGAAATGGCGTTGGAGCGGCTCGAAGCCACAGCAGATCTTCTCGAAGTTTCAGTGGAGTAGATTGGAGTTACATGTCTTATCTTCTTGAAGCTGCAACAGACTGAAGATAGCAGATCTTATTTCTCTGAAGCTGCAATAGAGCAAAGTAAAGTGACAAGCCACAGTAGACTGCAATGAGACTAGCCGAAGAAGAGAAGCACCAAAAGTTAAGACTCGGCAAAACCGACCAAAATTGGCCCTTTTAAAGTCTTTGCTCTATTCCCGTTACACGACAATGAGCAAAGAGGGCAGCTGTTGAGGCCCAATTTTGGCCCAACTTAATACCTAACCCTAGCCCAATACCCAAAAAAAAAATTTCTAGGTGTGCTGCCCTACTGTCTGCCACCATAACCCACTCCATAGTTGGCCACCCACCCCATTTGCTCCACTTGCCTGCAATGGAAAAGGCAAATAAATTAAAAAAAAAAAGAACAAGTTGTAAAAGGTTATATAAAGCCACAATCTCAATGTAAGGAAATAAGAATTTTTTTTTGGAGCAAATACAAAAAAAAAAGCATTTGACAATTTTTAGATCTAAGCACAAAAGAAAGCAGAGATCCAAGCAACACCAAAGAAACAGGAAAATAAAAGTTGAAATATCAAGAATCAAAATCTAAAACAAAAGGTGATATTACATTATTATTATTTTCTTTCTATTTATTATTTTTTCCTTTTTATTTTATTTTCGAATTTGCTTACCTCTACATACAATATATCATAAGGACAAAAAAAAATAAAAAAAGCAAAAAAAGTACCTTCGGACGGTGGCCGGCGACGGAAGCGACGGCGGTGGTCCACAGTGGCGACCGGACTAAAACCTCGCCGGAGCAATGGCCCTTGCAAAGAACAAAAAAGGAAGAAAGGAAATTTTTTTTTAAAGAGGAGAAGAAATGAACTTAAAAAAATTTTGGGGTTTATATAGGCCACCAAAACGACGTCGTTTTGGGACTGGCCTTAAATAGCCAAAACGACGCCGTTTTATTCCATACCTGTGCGACCCGACCCGCCTTACCTGAGATCCGCGCGTTTTTGCTATAGTGGGTTATTTGCCAAATAAGTCCTTCCGCTTTTAATTCAGTTTGCAATCATTTTTTTGTTTATCTAAATTTGTACTTAATAATTTGTTTCAGTGCTCAATTTAATCCCTTTTTTATTATTTAACTATTTTACTGTTAAATTAGTTAAATTTATTATTTTTGTTATTATTTGCGCTATTATTAGTATTTTTCATGTATATATTATATTGTCGTTATCATTACTATTATTAAATATTCTTATTATTACTATTATTTTTATTCCTTTTATTATTGTTTATTATCAATATTTATTATTATTGCTATTATTGCTATTATATCCTAATTTATATTCGTCTTATCTAATTTTATTTATCTCTTTATATTTATGTTTATATTTTATGTATTATACATATCTTTATATTTACACATGAACATTACTATTCTACTATTGCTTTATTATTATTATTTTCATTGGCATTTTTACTTATTATCATTTCGTATCTTTATTAACATTATTACTATTATTATTTTACTATCATCTTTTTCTTATCACAATTTTTATAACTTAACGTGCTATTATTACTATTATTTTTATTTTTTATTACCATTATTGTTATTGTACTTATATCTATATGTATTTTGTTTTAATACCATTATTATTACTACTTCCATTATCTTTTATCTCTAACTATCTTGATTTACGTGGACCAAAATCGTTGTTTAAATAAATCAAACCATTCATTAAAAACAACCACTTTTACAAGGTGATCCAATCACACCAAAAAAGATTGGTGGCGACTCCCGTTTTCGTTTTTTCTCCAAGTCGATACCCATTTTCCAAAAAATGGTTACGACAGAAGGTAAATGGATTGCTAAGGAAATGGAAGCATCCTTCATTGATGTTATGCACCTAATGGGATTTCAGATAAAAACCACTATGGAGGGATAATCTAGAATTAAAGAATTCATGGATCATTGGAGGCAACTTTAATGGATTTAGTGAGGTTCAGTGGGACGATATTTTCTCAAGGTCGTTATTGGATTCAGAAAAAAGTATATTGAGCAGGTTGAAATCATTGGTTGGGAACTTGGTGCTAGATCCTGTAGTGGAGGATCGTCTAATGTGGATTGATGAAAAAGACGGACAGTTTTGTAATCATTATTTTTCCAAGAGATTATGGAACTGAAGGTTCTAGAGTTTGCAATTTCTTGTGGATGATGGCGATTTAGTGAATCCTAAATACGAATTTTCTGACATGAGGGGACGTGCGATTGGATCTGTCAAAATATGGTTGTCTGTGGTATATTGACAGGGTGACTTTCAATATAAATTTGTTAATGGTTTTAGGTGCAAGATTTTCCTTTGGTAGGGTTTTGCAATGGAACCTGTTAGGAGTTTTGATGATTTCTTTTTGCTATGTTGTAATGTGAATTTGACAGGACTCCATAAAAGTTTATGGCTGATATCGATTTTGATGTTATGTTGACCAATACGGTTGGCACGTAAGGATAAAGTGTTTCACAGAAGATTGATGACTGTTGATACACTGTTGTTCCATTCTAAAATGAGAGCTTTGATAGAGGCAAGGGCGGCTCATGATGTCTGTTAATTTTTGGAAGGATAATGGTGGTGCTGGCCTATGAAATGTAGTTCATTGAGAAGCATAGTCAACGAGAACATTATTCAGTAGAAGCCACCTTCCCCTAGGTGGATCAAGTTCAGTGTCCCAGGTGTCATAATGGAGGATGAAGCGAGTAGTGGTGGGGGATTGAGAGACAATAAAGGAGTGGCCTATGTTATGTTCTCTAGGCCGATTGAAGCTACAGGATTGGGAAAAGCAGAGGTAAGAGCCATAAAAATAGTCGTGGAGATGTTTATGAGTATAGGTTGGCATGAAAAAGTTCCTCTAGTTATTGAGTCTAGCTTGAGTGTTGTTCTGGAGGGGTTGTTGGATAGGAGCTATAGACCATGGATGTTTCGGAATCTATTCATTAGTATCGGTTGTGATATTAATCTATTGTTGCGTGCTCATTCACAATTATTCAATGACAAGGTAATATTATAGCTAATGCTCCAAAAAAGTAGGTATAAGGACCTTTGCTATTTAAGTCTATGGTGATTATTGTGATTGCCGATTGAAGCTACAGGATTAGGAAAGCAGAGGTAA
>NC_053427.1:5165052-5205364 GCF_007990345.1 Gossypium hirsutum
TTTTTTATCTGAAATCCCATTAGGTGCATAACATCAATGAAGGATGCTTCCATTTCCTTAGCAATCCATTTACCTTCTGTCGTAACCATTTTTTGGAAAACGGTATCGACTTGGAGAAAAAAGAAAACGGGAGTCGCCACCAATCTTTTTAGTGTGATTGGATCACCTTGTAAAGTGGTTGTTTTTAATGAATGGTTTGATTTATTTAAACAACGATTTTGTCCACGTAAATCAAGAAACCGGTTCGGGGTTGGTTACGCACGAGGAAGGATTACACCCTCGTAGCCCCAAAAATTGGTACCTAGTTGATTAATTAATATCTTAATGTCGAAAATGGAAAGCTTGAAAGACATTGAAATACGATCCCTCTTCGTAAAAATGCTAATTTGAAAATGACCAATAAATAAAAAATGTTAAAACTCTCATCCGAAGTATAAATGTCACGTCATAGTTAGGACAAAATCTCAAATTTGAATAGCTCCTTTATTTAAATTCATATATTCTAAATTTTTTTTAAAAGGCTGTTCGGTTATTTAGGATAAACAAGAAAGTCGAAACCCAGTAAGTTAGGGCACGTTTTCTCGAATTTCCTAATACCAAATATTGCCTTTATTTTTAAACAAATTCTTATTTCGAGGTGACAAAATGTCGTACCCAGTAAGTTAGGGCACAACACCTCGTACTTCCGAAAATAAGTGTTTTTTCGTATTGCATTTAAGAGGATTATATCGTTATTTAGATTTAAACGAGAAAACCGAAACCCAGTAAGTTAGGGCACAATTTTATGAATTGTCTAAATACGAAACTTGTTTTATTTTAGAAAAACGCAATTATATGCGACGAGTAAAAGACCAATGTAATCATAATCGCATGGTGAAATAAGAACGAGTTGCAGTATTAACATGCATAATAATAACAAAGGTGGTGATATAAACAACAATTATAATGACAAAATAATATGGATTGCAGATATATTGAGACATATAAGAATAAACGAATAAACATAATGAAATAATGATAATGAGAAACAAAATGAAATAAAAATACAACGATAAAGGAAATAACAAAGTAAATTATAGTATAAATTGGATTTTAAATCGGGGGTAAGCAAATAAACATATGAGTAAGTAAACAAACTTATAATAAATAAAAAGCATAAAATAGTAATAATGGTATAAACATAAATAAGTATTATATAAAATAAAATAATGATACAAAATAAATAAAAGGTTTGGAATTACATAAAAGTACAAACGAATAAGTGGTAAAATCAATGTATTATATAAAACGTAAATTAATATAAAAGAGAAACCATAATAATAGTAGTAGGTATAATGAAAGTAAAAAATAATACTAGATATGACAATAGTAATATTAGTAATAAAAATAATAGCTATAAGAATACTAACCATGACAATAAGGAATAATAGTAATAATAATGATAAAATAAAAGTCATGTTAATAATACATTAAAATATAATAATAAAATACTAAGTGGTAGTGATAATATATGAGTAATACATAATAGAAAGAATATAAAAATACAATAATAATAATTGTAATAATATAAATTATAACGAATATGTATGTACAATAATAGTAATACAAAGAAGTAATAATAATAATAATATAAATGATAATATGTACGTAAAAATCATAATAGTTAGAGATAAAAGGTAATGGAAGTAGTAATAATAATGGTATTAAAACAAAATACATATAGATATAAGTACAATAACAATAATGGTAATAAAAAATAAAAATAATAGTAATAATAGCACGTTAAGTTATAAAAATTGTGATAAGAAAAACATGATAGTAAAATAATAATAGTAATAATGTTAATAAAGATACGAAATGATAATAAGTAAAAATGCCAATGAAAATAATAATAAAAAAGCAATAGTAGAATAGTAATGTTCATGTGTAAATATAAAGATATGTATAATACATAAAATATAAACATAAATATAAAGAGATAAATAAAATTAGATAAGACGAATATAAATTAGGATATAATAGCAATAATAGCAATAATAATAAATATTGATAATAAACAATAATAAAAGGAATAAAATAATAGTAATAATAAGAATATTTAATAATAGTAATGATAACGACAATATAATATATACATAAAAAATACTAATAATAGCGCAAATAATAACAAAAATAATAAATTTAACTAATTTAACAGTAAAATAGTTAAATAATAACCTTACATTGAGATTGTGGCTTTATATAACCTTTTACAACTTGTTCTTTTTTTTTAATTTATTTGCCTTTTCCATTGCAGGCAAGTGGAGCAAATGGGGTGGGTGGCCAACAATGGAGTGGGTTATGGTGGCAGACAGTAGGGCAGCACACCTAGAAATTTTTTTTTTTGGGTATTGGGCTAGGGTTAGGTATTAAGTTGGGCCAAAATTGGGCCTCAACAGCTGCCCCTCTTTGCTCATTGTCGTGTAACGGGAATAGAGCAAAGACTTTAAAAGGGCCAATTTTGGTCGGTTTCGCCGAGTCTTAACTTTTGGTGCTTCTCTTCTTCGGCTAGTCTCATTGCAGTCTACTGTGGCTTGTCACTTTACTTTGCTCTATTGCAGCTTCAGAGAAATAAGATCTGCTATCTTCAGTCTGTTGCAGCTTCAAGAAGATAAGACATGTGACTCCAATCTACTCCACTGAAACTTCGAGGAGATCTGCTGTGGCTTCGAGCTGCTCCAACGCCATTTCAGGAATATAGAATCTATAATTTTCAGCCTGTTACCCTACTGCTTAGGGGTTTAAGGTCCATCGCCTTCGATCTATTTCCCTACTGCTTAGGGGGTTAAGATCTTGTAAATTCAGCCTGTTACCCTACTGCTTAAGGGTTTAAGGTTCATCGCCTTCGATCTGTTTCCCTACTACTTAGGGGGTTAAGATCTTGTAAATTCAGCCTGTTACCCTACTGCTTAGGGTTTTAAGGCCCATCATCTTCGATCTGTTTCCTTACTGCTTAGGGGGTTAAGATTTGTAAATTCAGCCTGTTACCCTACTACTTAGGGGTTTAAGGCTTGTGAATTCACCAATTCCACTGCACTGTCTTCTGGGGAACATGATCTGTAAAATCAGTTTCATGTAACTATGTTTATGCCAAATAATTAGGACGCTATCATTGAAATGAATTAAATGATCCTAACTAAATGTGATGCTTATGTTAAATAACCAGGATGCTATGATCGAAATGAATCAAATGCTCCTAACTAGATGTGTCACGAATGAATACACAAGTGCAGCATGTTGTGAGAATGAATCCCTTTTTAAATGTACGGGTTGTCATTGCCCTTTGTCCATCAAGGTTCGATTACTAAAACGGTACCCTGTCTTCTTGTTCAGCTTAGATCTTTGAACAGAAAACCCGAAGAGGTAGTCTCAATTTAAAGTTTTTCTCCTCAAATGCTTCAATCTTTAAGTTTGGTTAGTTCTAAATAATAGCCCTATTTCAGGTTCCTGTACTATTTACAGACTTTCAGAGTAATATTCAGAACTCTTTCTTTTTTTTTTTGCAAAAATGACTTTAGTCCATTAATCATTATTTCAGTGCAAAATGCTTGAAAAATATCGTAACAATGACAGAACTGAAATTTGTCAGAAACAAAATTTGAAGGGGATAGATTAACCACGGACAACAAATATTGCTGGAATACAAAATGAATAGAAAGAAAATAGGTGCCCCAGATATCGCAGCGTGAGCTTCTCCGTACGAACTTCTTGAGGATTCCTTTTTAAGCTCAATATGTGTTTAGGGGGTCCAGAGTACTCTTGTAGATGCCCCAGGAAGTAACATCTCTCTTCCTTGTTAATTTAGGTATCGTAAGATTACCGTATGCCCCATCTTTAATCAAAATTTGAATCGCCCTTTTACAAGTTTTCAATTCAAAATCCCTTTAATCTCAAGGTACCCTTTGCTGGTTTTCACCTTAGCCTCTTTTTTTTTTTAGGCGAAGTATTTCTTAATCGAATCCGAATTCACGGGATTGGGTAAAGTTTTGCCATCCATCTCTGCCAATATCAATGCTCCTCTAGAAAAGGCTTTCTTCACCACATAAGGTCCTTCCCAATTCGGCATCCATTTTCCTCTGAAATCCTTTTGTATGGGCAGGATCTTTTTCAATACTAGGTCTCCCTCATGGAATTCTCTAGGGTGAACCTTTTTGTTGTCAGCTCGCATCATTCGCTTTTGGTACATCTGACCATGGCGAATAGCCCTTAGCCTCTTTTCTTCAATCAAATTCAGCTGATCGTGTCGGGACTGGATCCATTCTGCTTTATCCAACTTTACCTCTGACAAAACTCTGAGGGAAGGAATCTCAACCTCGATAGGTAAAACTGCCTCCATTCCATAAACCAATGAGAAAGGCGTTGCCCCAGTGAAAGTTCTGACAGACGTTCGATAAGCATAGAGAGCAAATGGTAGCTTTTCGTACCAGTCTTTGTAAGTCTCAGTCATTTTCCCTACGATCCTCTTAATGTTTTTATTAGCTGCCTCAACTGCACCGTTCATCTTCGGGCGGTATGGTGACGAGTTGTGGTGTCTGATCTTGAACTGACTGCAGACATCCGCTATCATGTTGTTGTTTAAATTTAATGCGTTGTCAGATATGATCTTTTCTGGCATTCCATATCGACAAATGATCTCCTTTTTCAAGAACTTGCTAACTGCCGACTTCGTAACATTGGCATATGAAGCGGCCTCCACCCACTTGGTGAAATAATCGATGTCCACAAAGATGAATCGATGCCCGTTCGAAGCTTTTGGTGAAATTGGTCCAATCACATCCATGCCCCACATCGAGAAAGGCCATGGTGAAGTCATGACATGCAGAGGCGAAGGAGGTACATTAATCTTGTCTCCATAGATTTGGCACTTATGACATCTTTTGGCATAGTTAATGCAGTCTCCTTCCATGGTAGACCAATAATAACCGAACCTCATAATTTGCCTGGCCATTATAAAACCATTAACGTGTGTCCCACAGATGCCCTCATGGACTTCTTTTAAGATTTTCTTAGCCTCGATAGCGTCTACACATCTTAATAGTACCTAATCCTTCCTTCTTTTGTATAGGATCTCCCCGTCTAAGACATAATCACTGGCCAGTCTTCTCAACGTCCTTTTGTCATTCTTAGTAGCTTGGTCGGGGTACTTACGATTCTTCACAATCGCAGGATATCGTGGTACCAAGGGTGATCATCATTCTCTTCTTTTTCTTCGAGGTTATAACAATGAGCCGGAGCTTCATAAATACTAATTTGGATTGGTTTCACATCCTCTTGCTTGTTCACCTTGATCACAGAGGCTAAAGTCGCTAAGGCGTTAGCCATCTGATTTTCTTCTCGCGGGAGGTAGCTGAAGACAATATCATCAAAATCTTTAATTAACTCAAGGATCATCCTTTAGTAATTAATCAATTTGGGGTCCCTTGACTCCCATTCACCTTTGAGTTGATAAATCACTAGGGCAGAATCTTCGTATACTTCTAACACATTGATTTTACGCTCTATGGCCGCACGAATTCCCATGATGCATGCTTTGTACTCTGCCATATTGTTTGTGCAGTCAAAATCCAACTTACTAGTGAATGGGTAATGATTTTCGTTTGGGGATACCAGGACTGCCCCGATTCCGTTACCTACAGCATTTGATGCTCCATCAAAGTTTAGCTTCCAAGGATGACCTTCTTGAGGGTCTTCTTCAGTGGTTGTTATATACATTAGATCTTCATTTGGGAAGTCAAAGTTCAGAGGTTCGTTGTCCTCTAGGGCTCTGCTGGCCAGAAAATCTGCTATCGCACTCCCTTTTATGGCCTTCTGGTTCACGTAGACTATATCGAATTCAGAAAGTAAAATTTGCCATCGGGCCATTCTCCCGTTCAAAGCAATCGACTCCATCAAATACTTCAAGGGATCCATTTTAGAGATCAGCCAAGTTGTGTGGTACAACATGTATTGTATTAGTCTTCGGGTTGTCCAGATTAAGGCACAACACAACTTTTCAATGAACGAGTATCTCGCCTCACACTCAGTAAACTTTTTACTGAGGTAGTATATCGCTTTTTGTTTCTTTCCTGATTCATCGTGTTGGTCAAGCACACATCCCATAGAATTTTCAAATACCGCCAAATACAATATCAGTGGCTTATCTGAGCTAGGTGGTGTTAACACTGGGACGTTAGACAAATATTGCTTAACTTTGTCGAAAGTCTTCTGGCATTCCTCGTCCCAAACACCAGGGTTGTGTTTCTTAAGGAGACGGAATATGGGGTCACATTTTTCGGTTAGTTGTGAAATAAACGGACCGATGTAATTTAATCTTCCTAGGAATCCTCGAACTTCCTTTTGAGTATGCGGTGGAGGTAACTCTTGTATGGCTTTGACTTTATCTGGGTCAATCTCAATCCCTTTCTCATTAACCACGAATCCTAGTAGTTTTCCTGACCTGACCCCGAAGGTACATTTTGCTGGATTGAGTTTCAGCTGGAATTTTCTCAACCTCAAAAATAATTTCCTCAAGCCTTGCACATGCTCTTCTTCAGTCCGAGATTTGGCGATCATGTCGTCAACGTAGACTTCAATTTCTTTATACATCATATCGTGGAATAGGGTTACCATGGCTCTCTGATATGTTGCTCCCGCATTTTTCAATCCAAACGGCATCACCTTATAGCAAAAGGTTCCCCACATGGTCACAAATATAGTTTTATTCATGTCTTCAGGATGCATTTTGATCTGATTGTACCTTGAGAAACTGTCCATGAACGAGAAGAGTGAGTAACCTGCTGTGTTATCCACTAATGTGTCAATATGAGGCAACGGGAAATTATCCTTCGGGCTGGCTTTGTTCAGATCCCTGTAGTCCACACACATCCGTACTTTTCCATCTTTCTTAGAGATAGGGACAATATTGGCTACCCATTCCGAGTACTTAACCACTTGTAGAAAACCAGCATCAAATTGCTTCTTGACCTCTTCTTTTATTTTCAACAACACATCGGGTCTCATCCTTCAAAGCTTTTGCTGAACTGGCTTGCATTCTTCTTTGATGGGGAGTCTGTGTACCACAATGTCAGTACTTAGCCTAGGCATGTCTTGATATGACCATGCAAAGACATCTTTGAACTCCTGGAGTAACTCCACAAGGTCCCACTTTGTCTTAGTGGTAATACAAGCCCGATCTTTACTTCTTTCTTTTCTATTTCATCTCCCAAGTTTACGACTTCTACGGTCTCTTTGTGGGGTAGAATCTGTTTCTCCCCGTGTTCTACCATCCTTAACAAATCAGGGGATAAGTTACAGTCTCAGTTATCCTCAAAGTTCTGAGATCCCTCTAGACACATATCTCGCTCAAAAGGAGACTCTGAGTTAGTAGCAACGTCACTCACATCGTTGATATCTGGAGACCTGTTGTAGGTGCGAAGAAAGATACAAAGAACAAGAGAATCTAAGAATAATGATATGTATGGTATGATCATGAATGAAAGAATAAAAGAATATTTGCACGAAATAAGTAAAAAAGATGCATTTCATTAAAATAACGATTTCAAACATAAGCCTATTTCACAAAAGGACACTTATTACTCCTAGGCCTGAAGTATAGGTGTGTTTTGAGTATTACTCTGTGTTAGTTCTAAAGACTATAGGAATCTCTTTCGCAGTCCAATTATTAAGAACACTTTTTGGCTCATAAGGGCGAATGCCCGACAAATCTTCAACTCCATTCCTTTCTTTATATGCGGCGTTAATGCTTAAGTCTTCCAACATTTCTTTAGAAAATCCTTTCCTTGTTGCTCTTCCTTCAGAGTAAATAGTCCCTCCTGACACGAATGTTCTGGATATGTGGGGAAAGGTCATCGGCTCCCACTTAACCTCTTCCCCACTTAAACGCGCTCTCCTCCTTTCTTGTTTCTTCTCTTGCTCTTTTTTCTTTTGTTTTGCATTCGGCTTGAATCCTAAGCCAAAGTGGTCTCGTTTGTCCATGAGCATAGGTGTTTCAACCTTCCTTTGTAGGCTTCTTCCAAGCCCTTTCCCTAGCAAAGCTCCTTTCCCAACCGTCAGTAGTAGGCCCATTCTTGTAGTTTTAGAGATGTTGGGCATCGGGATCTTATTTCCTTCAACAACAAAGGTCGCATTTACAAATTCTAACGACCGAAAAGAACACTCTAGGGCTTCATCATCTGTCCCCACATATGGTGCATTACTGGTAACGGATGCAATGATATCTTCTTCCGTATTCACGGTCACCAATCGTCCTTCCGTTATAAATTTGAGCTTTTAGTGTAACGATGACGGCACTGCCCCCGCTGAGTGAATCCAAGGCCTTCCCAATAAGCAATTGTAAGAGGGCCTGATGTCCATTACCAAGAAATCTATCTCGTACGTGCTAGGGCCAATTAAAAGGGGTATTTCGATCATCCCCATTACTTTCCTTTCGGTACCATCGAATGCCCTCACCATATTTTGGCATGTTTTCATATGGGAACTATCCACGGGCAACTTATTTAATATGGATAGAGGTAGGACGTTTAGTGCCGATCCATTATCAATCAATACCCCCGGCAATGTGAATCCCTTGCAACGTGTGGTAATGTGCAGAGCCTTTGTGGACCCCATACCTCCCGGTGGTATTTCATCGTCGTTAAAGAAAATAAAGTTGTCAGCACTTATATTGTTGACTAAGTGGTCCAGTTTGTTTACAGAGATATCGTTAGCAATATAAGTTTCATTCAGCACCTTTATCAATGCGCTGCGATGGGTTTCGGAGCTCAAGAATAAGGCTAGTACCGATATACGAGCTGGCTGTTTGTGCAACTATTCTATGACACTATATTCGCTGTGCTTCAAGAATTTTAAGAATTCTTTTGCTTCTTTTTCAGTCACTGGCTCATTAACAGTTGGTTTAGGTCCCGCCGGCTTCTCTTTCTCTTGTTCAATTGCTAATGATTTTCCTTTAACCTGCTTGACTTTTGTATTTGGGGTATAACGCCTTCCGCTGCGCGTATAAAAACCCTCATCTTGACCTTCCTCTGATGCATTAATCGGGATCTCCTCTCCCAGGATTGTCACATTGCAGTTATAGTTCCACGGTACCCTTTTGCTATCTTTATAAGGGAAAGCAACGGGCTTCTGGATTACGACCTTTGGCGCAACTTGTGCCCTGACTTCATTCATTCTCGGACGCGATATGATAACCACTGGGCGGTTGACTTTGTAAACGTCCTTCATCGACCTTTCTTCGAAGGCACACACATCTGTTGGGCTCCCAACATATTCAAAGAATTCCAGCTCCTTATTATCCATCAATCCTTGTAATAAAACCCTGAATTCGCTGCATTTCTGAATCTCGTGATCTTCTTGATCATGGAACTCGCAATAATTTTTGCTTCTTGGGGTCTGACTCTTGAATTCTGTGTTATCAACCCTCTTTCCACCATTTTCTTCCATACTTCTTTCAGCGGGGTGTTCACTTCTACAATATTCACCTTAATTTCTTTCCCCGAACTCTCGATTATCGTATTTATTCCCTTATCCCCATGGTTAGGTAATGGGTTCTCTGTATTGGATGCATCATCAAATTTCACAATCCCCATATTGATGAGTTTTTCAACCAATTTCTTGAAAGTGGTGCAGTTTTCTATCGAGTGTCCTGTGGCTCCCGTATGGTATTCGCATTGGGCATTTGCGTCATACCATTTGGGGTATGGAGGTTGCATTGGCTTCAAATAGAAGGGAGACACGACATGTGCATCAAATAAACTCTGGTATAACTCCTTGTACGTAATTGGAATGGGCATAAATTGAAGTTTCTCCCTATTTTGTTTTGTGTTGGGCTCTGGTCTGGGTGGGCCCTGCTGTCCAGTAGTTGTCGACCTTGGTTGGCTTACGGTAATCGATTTCGAATATGAGCTCACATTATTCACCTCGTGCTCTTTCTTTCTCGGCGCTGACCTCTTAGCGTTTTATCCAGCCTCTATTTTCCCACATCTTATGGCATTTTCTATCATTTCTCCAGACATTACTATGTCCGAAAAACTCTTGGTTGCACTACCCAGCATGTGGTTAATAAAAGGTGCCTTCAGGGTATTAATGAAGAGCATAGTGGTTTCCTTTTCTAACAGAGGGGGTTAGACCTATGTGGCCACTTCTCTCCATCGCTGGACGTACTGCCTAAAGCTCGCATTATGCTTTTTCTCCATATTCTGTAAAGTGATTCTATAAGGGGCTATGTACGCCACATGACCGTACTGCTTCATGAAGGCTTGTGTTAAATCTTTCCATGAACTGATCTGGGCGCGACTTAGTTGGTTATACCATCTAGAAGCGGCCCCAACCAGACTTTCTTGAAAGCAGTGAATTAATAGTTGGTCATTGTTGACATGGCCTGTCATTCGTCTACAGAACATAGTGATGTGAGCTTCGGGACAGCTAGTCCCGTTATATTTCTCAAATTCTGGAGTTTTGAACTTGGGAGGGAGTACCAGGTCAGGAACCAAACTTAATTCCTTAGCATCGATTCCACCGCGATAGTCGGTGCTTTCCATTTCTTTAAATTTTTCTTCCAACCATCTACACCTTTCTTCAAGCTCTCTCGGGAGTTCTACCATTGTCTTTTCTGCTTCTATTACTTCATCAAGATTGAGGACCACAGGGTTGGTTGGGTTGTCCCCCAAATTAGAGCCCGAGCCGACCTGATAATTCATCGGTCCCGAAACACCGGCCTGAAATGGTTGGGGCCTAATTGTGACCGATGGCCTTCTTGGGTACATGCCAGGTTGTGTCTGAACATCCGCTGGGGCAACACCCGGAGGGTAGGTAGGATCTTCATTATCTTCTCCCGCATTGATCAAAGGCCTTTTCTCTTTTTCTAATCCGCCAGGCAATTGACGAGTTAATTGGTCCATCATGCTTTTCTGGGACTCCAACATATGGTCCCTCATATCTTGCTGGATTTTGGCAAGTTGTTCTTGCATACGTGTTTGTAATTGATCCTGCATCTCTTTTTGCATTTGTTCCAATCTCTCTAGCCTTTGATCCATTGCTCTTGTTTTTCCTCTTATACCGTAATTATGTTCCAGGGTAACTGCCATGATTTTTAGGGTTTTTTGTGAGTTTTAGTGCGTGTGATGCAATGCCGATGCATGAATGCAATGAATGCAATGAATGCAAAAAAGCATTGATTCCAATTCGATTTCATTAGAATAACTTTTCTAGAAAACAAGTTTCTTTACATAAAATAGATTACATATAAGGCTTGGCCCTGATACTTAAGGCCTTGACCTGCCTAAGAAGCCAAACTAGCTTTCGGCCTCGGTCCGATTCTGACTCGTATTTTAAACTCATCATATCGGCTTGTACTGCTAATGTTTGCAAGTGGTCAGCCACTTCTCGCACTTAAGTCAAAGCTTCCCCCATGACATAGTCCCTGCTCCTGACTTGGTCTTGAGATTGATGAAGTTGCTCATTCCATCGCTCGTTATTTACCTCGAGAAGTTCTATCTGAAGTTCATGATTTTGCAGTACTGTTTTGAGTTCTTCTATATTCTCTTTTAATTCTTCGATTCTGTTCTGACTAGCTTTCAACTCCATTGTAGAGTTACGCAAGCGATACTAATACAATGACCTCTTTAACTCTAATACCCGGGTCTTTAACCCTTCTTTCTCATTTTGGCTTTCTACCAAACTTCTTTTCAGAGCACCTTCTCGAGCTTGAGCATCGCGAAATTTTTCTTCCCACTGGTTGGCTTTCCTTTGTTCTTCTTTAACTTCATGTCGCCACTGTTCGGATGTTTTTCCTAACCCAGCAGTTCTCATTGATCTGCGCAGCTTCTTATAGTCCGTTTTCAAACTGTCCAAGTCCTCTTCAGCCTTGTTTTTCCCTTTTCTGAGTTTTTCAGCTTCTAGTTTCTGGACATCGACATCTAACCCTAACTGCATCTTTTCTTCTTCCAACTGCTCGATCCTTTTTTCTAGCTCCAGACTCTTTCTCTCAAAATCTTGCCTGATGATTTCTAGCTCAGAGGGGATTACTTTCAACTGCTCTTCTATTGACTGAGGATTCCCTTAATCTGATGTAGGGATGTTGTCGTTAAGTCTCTAATTCCACCATCGGTCATACTCAGGAGTAGTCATGGGATTGGCAGTAAATTTTTTCATTCTACGAGTCTGGTTCTAGGCATTTGATATCTCGCGAACTTTCTTTTTGTAATTATTCCCTGTGAACACGAACTCGCACTGGGCTAACCCGTATGTTGGTCGTGTAAATTGTTTGGATCTGTACTGTCGCAATGCAAGCAAAGGAGCATACCCGACAGCTCCCCATACTCCTAACAAGGGAACCCAATCGAAGTCTCCGCATCGGTATAATTTTTCATCAGGAACCATCCACGGGGCTCTCCATTCAACATCTTCTTCTTGCAAACTTTGGAGAAACGTCATCCAATTTTCTTCTGTAACATCATCTCGCCTTGGTGTAGCCACTAACTCTTTCAGCGGAGAGTAATTTTCAGAGAAGATACGATACGAGACCTTTTTCACTTTCCAAAAATGGCTGTGGAACCAAGATAGCAAGAGCTGTGCGCATCTAATAAATCTCCCTTCACCCGCTCTTCTACAAGCATTCAATGATCTGAAAGTTTCAGCCAAGATTGCGGGTATAGGTGTGGTTCCTTTACCAAGCCTGTCAAAAAGGTCGGCAATAGCCTCGTCTACATGCCCCAAAGCTTTGGGGAAGATGACCAGTCCATAAATGCTCAAGGCGAAGACATCTACCCTTTTCTTCACATCGGGGTGCGCTAAGATTAGATCCCTCAGGTTCCTCCAAGGAATGCATTTACCATCTCCTTTTTGTTTGATCCAATTTGTCACTCACTGTTCGCTCATCCCTGTGATGTTCATCAGCTTTTTTGAAAATGCTGGAACGTTAGCAGGTCTGGCATAAATTCTGTCAACCTGAATCTTTGGGCAATGGAGCAAGGTCGTGTATTCTTCTATAGTAGGTACCAAATCTACTTTCCCAAAAGTGAAGCAACTGTAAGCAGAATTCCAATATTGGGCAAGGGCTCGAAACAGGTGTTCATCTACCTTGATATCGAGCAGATAAGGTAAATCATCGTAATGACAATAGAATAGCTGTTTGACCTCGTCATCCCACAGTCCCCAAATTTCTTTCATCTCTTGGAGATTATTCTGAGTTACGCTGATCCGAGTAAAGTTCCATAACTCTGACACGTACCCCCCGGTAAGACTGTCACCTTTCTCTTGTTGTGCTGTCTCAGCCCATATCCGGACAGCCGCGTTGTCTTCTACTTTATCAAAACCCCCCTTTTCCATGATAAACTATCTATTTAGGAACCGGATGCAAATCAACACCTTTTATGATGAAAATGCCATGCAAATACAATCAAAGTAAAACAAAGCAAGTCAGTAATTTATGCACAGTTTAAAGCAAACAAAGAATAATAAATATAGCACTTGCTCAGGTAACCACTAGGGTTTCGGAGTGGCTCTACCTAGGGTGGGTTCTTAAGGCTCGCTACATGGTGCTTGGTTCTAGAGTAAGGGTACCTGAACCAGCAGATTCCTTGGTCTTCACCCATTATAGGCTCATACAAACTGAGTTCAGTTCAGGGGAATACATTTCCCTATGGCTGCACGGAGATGAAAATCTCACGAAGACATAGGTACGGATGTATCCCGAAAGCGATCCACTATCCTGCACAGAGGTGAAAACCTCACGAAGAAGTAGTTTCTCACTCCCACTTAAAGGGGCGTGACCACAACGGTCATGCAATGCAATGTGAGAGGATATATGCATAAAAACTCGAAGCGATAGGAATAAAATGATGAAAACCGCAAGAAAAACGGGTGAAATGCAATGAAAGGATCGTATATCAAAATCAAATTTTCAATTTTCGACAAAAAGACAAAAGTTAATCAACTTGTGGCTTGACTCTCTTATTTTGTCCCTAGTGGAGTCGCCAAGCTGTCGTAACCATTTTTTGGAAAATGGGTATCGACTTGGAGAAAAAACAAAAACGGGAGTCGCCACCAATCTTTTTAGGTGTGATTGGATCACCTTGTAAAAGTGGTTGTTTTTAATGAATGGTTTGATTTATTTAAACAACGATTTTGGTCCACGTAAATCAAGAAAATAGGTTCGGGAGTCGGTTACGGACGAGGAAGGATTAGCACCCTCGTAGCGCCCAAAAATTGGTACCTAGTTGATTAATTAATATCTTAGTGTCGAAAAAGGAAAGCTTGAAAGACATTGAAATACGATCCCTCTTCGTAAAAATGCTAATTTGAAAATGACCGAATAAATTAAAACAAATGTTAAAGACTCTGTCATCTCGAAGTAATAAAATGTCACGCTTAGTAAGTTAGGACACGACATCTCAAACTTTGAGAATGAGCTTGCCTTTATTTAAAATTCATATATTCTAAAATTTTTTTAAAAGGCTGTTTGGTTATTTAGGATAAACAAGAAAAGTCGAAACCCAGTAAGTTAGGGCACGTTTTCTCGAATTTCCTAATACCAAATATTGCCTTTATTTTTAAACAAATTCTTATTTCAAGGTGACAAACTGTCGTACCCAGTAAGTTAGGGCACAACACCTCATACTTCCAAAAATAAGTGTTTTTTCGTATTGCGATTTAAGAGGATTATATCGTTATTTAGATTTAAACGAGGAAAACCGAAACCCAGTAAGTTAGGGCGCAATTTTCTCGAATTGTCTAAATACGAAACTTGTTTTATTTTAGAAAAACGCAATTATATGCGTCGAGTAAAAGACCATATTGATTTACTAGGCCACTGCCACTTCATCATCCCTTCGTTCTTCTTGACCCCCAACTTGATTTACTAGGCCTAATCGTGCTGCTTTAATAACTCTAACAGTTCCATGTCGGGTATTTCAATCAAAAAATGCCTTCTTTGAGTCCTTCTGATTTTAATCTCCCCCAATCCAATTCTAGCTATTCTTTCAGTTAAACTCTTTGTATCACAACACATAGAAGTAATTCCTACCAGGCATTTTTGAAGCTTTCACAGTTGCTCGTTGTCAACATGTCCCTGAACCAACTTAATCAAGTTCCTCTCCTTGCAATATATCTTTACCTTCTGTCTTACTCAAATCGTTGCTACTTCTCATGGAGTTTTCTCCTAAATCCATTCTACTATCTTTCAATATTTTTACTTTCTCCTTCCCTGCATCGTTATTAACAACCTGCTGCTGTTTTGGTATCCCTTCCAAAGAAACTTTTCTCCAAACTTGTCTTCTCCCCTTGAATCTTGCTAAGTCTACAGAAATCCAATTCCCTAAAATGACGAAATCTCTTTATCGGCTTATAACGCTTTGAGCATCCATCATTTTCTCATATCTCACAAAACCAAATCTTCTTCCATTCAATGCATCAATGACGTCTCCATGGTACCTAAACAATGCCCATAAACCTTTCCAGTGCATGGTCACTGAAATGTTGTGAAAGGAAACTGTTATCGGATCTTTCTCCATTTTCAAAAATTCCTCACTTACCTATTAAACCCTAAACCCGAAAAGTTAATAACTATGTTGATTATTCATTGTAAATAGTAATTAAAATATTCAATTCAAATGTTATCGCAATATTCAAAATAGTGTATATATATATATCATTCGTAAGCATATCGAAGTCGTCAGTGTCTATGTAAACAGATTAATCCAAATGGTTGTGATTTGTGACGGCCGGCTGCTACTTACAGACGAATAACAGCAACAAGAGAGGAAAAAAACAATCTAACTGGGATAGTTAATATCGCTATTCAATGTATAAATTATTTGTATAATAGAGATTTTTTTTTCATAAAAAAAATTGTTTATAAATCTCCTGGATTGTATATAAAAGGTACCATTCAAGCATTATTGTTTGATATAAACACAGAGATGAGCTCAACAACTCAGGCAATGGTTCCAGTCATAGATTTCTCAAACCAAAACCTGAAACCGGGCAGCCCCGAATGGGATTTAGTGAAATCCCAAGTTCGGGAAGCACTGGAGGAGTACGGTTGTTTCGAGGCTTTGTTTGATCCAATCCTGGAGCTTCGAAAGGCAGTATTTGGGGCTTTGCAAGAGGTCTTTGACTTGCCTTTACAAACAAAAAAACTGTTTGTTTCCGATAAGCCCTTTTGTGGCTATTCGTGTCCTCCATCTGGTGTGTTTCAAAGCATGGCGGTGGATGATGCTTATATTGCTGAAAACATTGAACAATACCTCACCACCAGTTTATGGCCTCAGGGAAATATAGCTTTCAGGTACGGTAAAAATTCCATGGAAGAAATTGTAATACAAGTCATAATGCATTTTGTTTTCTCTACTAAATAACTGGACAAACTAATTATTTTACTTTAGATAAAAAATCAAACTAACCTTTCTATTAATCTATTTTTACTATTAAAAATTAATTCTTGTACACCAATATGAGAAACAGGGGATAGTCAAGTGTAATTTTTTGGTTATTTCATTCACCAAACTAATTTTAATAATAGAGATGGACAAAATTTTTAATACAAAAAATTAATTTACTCTTTAATTTAACATATAAAAATAAATTAAATACAATCTGATTCTTAATTTTAAATATGCAAAAACCCCTCTATCAAAAAGCCCTTTATCAAAATTAGTAGACTTGGTTTTTATTAATTATTTGCTTTGTGTTTGGCAGTGAAACTCTGGCATCTTTCATTCAACTAACATCAGAGTTAGAAAAGACAATTTTGAAGATGATTTTGGAGAGTTTTGGGCTTGAGAAATACATGGATGAGCTCACTGACATCGCAAACTATCAATTGAGGATCATGAAATATGAAAAGCCAAAAGCCAACGAGCAAACCATTGGGGTACCTGCACACTGTGACACTAATATGATGACCCTTTTGTATCAAAACGAGGTTAATGGATTGGAGATTCAAAACAAAGATGGTGAATGGATGAATATGAAGTTTTCCCCCAACTCTTTCATAGTCATGATTGGAGAGTGCCTTAGCGTAAGTTCCACTTATTTTGATATAATCAAGTATTAATATTTACACATATTTTAATATATATGTTAGCAAAATATATTAATTCAATTTGTAATATTTATTCACTCCCATGATTTATTTCTAGCAAAGAGAAGGAAAATGTTTTAATTCTTGAAAAAAGTTTTACTCCTATCTCTAATTTCAAGTTAAATTTATACTAAATAAACTTTTTTTTATCATGTTATTAGACTAACAGCCAAACGGGTCACAAGTGTTTAAATAGCTTGACTTGAACATAAACTTTTATATTGTTGCAGGTATGGTTAAATGGTCGATTGTCTTCTCCTTATCATCGTGTCTTGATGAAGGCTAACGAAGATAGGTATAGCATTGGACTGTTTTCAACTGTAAGAGGAGGCTACATGGTAAAGGTTCCAACTGAGCTTGTGGATGACAAAAATCCCATGCTCTTCAAACCTCATAACCATGAAGAATTTTTGAAATATTTCTCCTCCGAAGTAGCTAAAGGTGTTTTTAGATCTGGGGCTGTTATAGCTCCTCTTAAAACTTATTGTGCTGTCTAAGATTTGGCCCGTCAATAATTACTATATTGTAGCCAAATTGCTTATTACAATTTTTAAGATTTGGCAATTAATAATCACTATATCATAAAATTCCGTGTGTTAGCGTGATAATCAAAATGTTCACTGTCTCAAGCATGATCTAGATTCAAGTTGCATAAATCGTGTTATTATTAAAACTTTGTTTTCCACTTAAAATTCACCAAAAATGTATATTTTATATTGTAGCCAACACATTCTGTAAACAGACAATCTATAAGGATAAAATAGAGACAATTGGTATGCATTTTGAATGCTTAGTAAGTCCATATGAAATTTACTTAACTTACCTTAACATTACAACAATTTAGAAATAGAAGCACATTGGTACACATATGACAATCCTTTGGCATCTTATACGTTTAGGTACATTCAACGAAAACATCAAATAGATTAGTTCAATTACATGTCATGAGCTTATAACATATTCATATAGTTATATAACATTCCATCATATAACATATACTAACTAAATCATATTCAACTTGTAACATATATACAATTTCATTCATATATATATTCATCCCGACCATTTCATTTTCGTTTAATACCATTTTCATTTGTCTTTCACCTGGAGAACTAAAGTAAATTGAACTTGGATACATGGGACTGATTTGTTTACATGTTCTGACATATTTGGGCTGCTAACATTTGCTTAGTACGATGCTGCTAACACTAACTTCAGAGAATTCGCAACAAATGTTGGATCTCAAGCCATCATATTAATCCCTAATTAAACACTCGTTTTCAGTTTTGGGACCCTAATGGCATGTCATTCATATCCTAATCATTTACTAAGCTCACACAGGCAATATTACAATTTTTAATTCATTTCAATCCATGTAATGCCATCATTTACATATCATCCATCCATAAATGCATTTCATTTCCATTTAGTACATCATATCTATTTATAATGACCATATCATTCGTACTTTACAATTTAGATGCCAAAATCACCAAAATTACATTCAACCTAAACTAATATATATTATAATATAATTCAAACATAGCCTTAAAAGAACATAGTAAGTTACATATGAACTGACCCAGAAAAACAACAAGCAAACAAGATGTCAAAGGCTAATTTGTAATTTTGCCTTCTTCTCGACTATCTTTCGATTGATTCAATTCTCGCTCAATTTTGAAGGGTTGGATGGTTTGGAATCTAACAACAGCTTTTTAGGTTTTCTTTATTTTGAGTCATTGACTACTTTTTTAACCAAACTTCTCCCACCATTTTCCATCGATTTACTCGTACTTATTCACTTTGTTCCTATTTGATTTGTCTCTATCATGGAAAAAATGGAGATTACTCGCCCCTAGCATGGTTTTTTGTAAAAACTATCGTCAAAACGGTGAAATTACTGAGGTTGGTGGATCTCTCAACTCCAAAGACGTTTTTCCTATTCCTAGTTCATCAGTTGCTATTATTGCTTCCATAGATTCTGCTTCCGTTCCTCTTCACATTCCATACTATCTGGTACTTAGGATAATTATACTTGGATTTTGGTATGCCCGTGTGGGGTCCCTAAATCCCCAAATTAGCCATATGGGCATGTGGCACCAAATCACTCAAACCCTAATCCCCAAACACACACGCTCGTGTGCCCAAGGGACACGGCCGTGTGAAAATTGACAAAATTCCCAAATTGGCCACACGATCGTGTGACGCCAAAATCAACTCGAGAACCCTAATTCCCAAAAGCACACGGCTGTTTATATCGGCACACACCCATGTAGCCACCCGTGTGGTCACGAAACCACCCTAAAACAGCCTCGAAAAACATGCTATCAGCCACGAAGCACTCCCCAACCCTCGATAATTCAAACATATACCAAAACACACAATTTCTAAGCATAAGACAACGATACAAGATAGAAATTAATAGGTTTGCGAACACACACACACATGATGTTGACTTTTCATAATGTCGATATAGAATTCGCAAATAAGACAGAAAAGATACGAAACCCACACCTGATTCGACGATGGAGAAGTGAAATTCTTTGATATGCAGCAAAAACTGTTTTCCCCAAGCGAAAGAAAGAAGAAGAAGAAATAACAGAAAAAACAAAACCAAAAGAAAAAGAAAATAAAATACAATAACAGGAAAGAAGAAAAAAGAACGTCCTAGAGACAAAATAAAAATAAATAAAGAAATAATTTAATAATTATATATTAAATTAAAACAACACAACAAAACAGAACAGAACAGAACAGAACAAAAATATTCCTCCAAAAAGTACACACAAGGACTCAAGCCAATGACCTAGAGGTAAATTAACACACACTCAACCATCAGACTAGCAGACCCATTCTGACACTTACACGCGCCATTAAACACAATAGCCCAACCTTCTCTCTGACCCTAACCACAAAACCCAAAAACTTTCAACCCCAAAATTCGGGGTGTTACACTAACTCACTTAGATGTAGATTGGAGAGGCCCATAAATGCTTAGGAGTTCAATTTTAATCGGATGTTGGAACCATTTTTAGGTTCCATTAACTGATATAGTTGTTGCAAGTGACTATTAGTTTTTATTTATGCATCTAGTAAGTAATGTGACTCTAATACATACATGCATCTTAGATAAGTATATCCACGCATATTAATCAAATGACTAGTAGTCTTCCTAGATTCATTCATCTTAATCACTTTGATCAAATACAACATTGATGGCATCACATTATTCAACACTTTGAAAGGGTGATTTTCGTTAATTTTTACAAAGAAGTAATGCTCTTGAACTGGTTCTTTATGTAATTTTTTGTTGATGTTAGTGATCATTAAGGTTTTATTTGAGTGATGCTTTAGGTTCCTTATGTTGTTAATGTTTTCGTATGAGGGTGTTGGATGTTGTTTTTTGAGGGGTTGTAAATGCTTCAATATGCTAGTTTGTGTTTGTGTGTGTTTTATAGGTGACTGTAGTTGTACTGTTATTGTTTTTAAGTATGGTGTATTTTCTTTATCTCTAACCTTTTGGTTAGTCCTCCCTTTGTGGGATTTAAAAAAAAATTTACATTGGCTGAGAAAAAAATGTATCATTGTTGTCAATAGATGTTCATCTCTTCTCAAAATTTTATCCTCATAACAGAGGTCATTCTTTTTTTAATTTTTTAATTAATTTTCTACATCAACTTCTAAACTTTTAAATCTAAAAAAAATCATGAAAGTTTGACAAAATCTTAACTTGATTGGTATCGGTATTGCTATAATATAGAAGGGTGTGGACTCGAGCACATTGAAGTGTATTTATCTTCGTTTTTAAGTTTTGAGAGAGATTATGAATAGTTCTAGATATTATATAAAAAATCATGAAAAAAAACTCAATAAACCGTTGAATAAGTAGAGGTTGCTAAACCATTCACTATTCGGTTAGCTATTACATCCAACCATTTTTTTTATGTTCATGTTCATACAATTTTTTACTTAGGTATTATAAATTTATATATATTTTTACATGTTAATAATTCACTTTATGTACATAGTTTTAAAATTTTATAGTAACTACGTAAAGTTATAAATATAATCATTAAATATAAATAAATTGAAAAGATTTATTATGAAAATATAACTCACGGAATATCATTAAAATTTATATTAAAAAGACGAAATGATTTATATTGCAATTTTCCTTTCCACAAACACTTTTTTTTGTCACCTAAATTTTCATAGTGTAAACAAATTAGAAATTTAAGTTATAAAATATAATACGGAAGTGGAGCTAAGGGGTTGGAAGGGGCTTCAACCCCTCAAAAATAGAAAATTTTCCTTTTAGGACCCTTTATAATTTATATAATTTTAAATTAATAATAGTAAAATTATACTTTGGCACCCAAAAATGATAAAAATTTGATTTAATCGTTTAAAAATTATTAATACATAAACTATTAAAATGGTGAAATTTTATTTTTACTATTGTAAAAATATACAATTTAATTCTGACCCTAAAAAAAATTTAGCTTCGTCCGTAATGTAATATATATATTTGCTTAGTCAACACAAAGACAACAAATATGGAAAGATGTTGGAGAAATCCAACCTCTTTCAAAGACAACAAGATTACAAAACATCCATAGTTGTTTTACATTATGAAGAACAACACGACTTGAAGCAGCCAATAACAATTCAAACAATCACAATAATCACCATCAAACTTTAAATAGCAAAGGTCTCCTTATACCTACTTTTGTCGGAGCATTAGCTATAATATTACCTTGTCATTGAATAATTGTGAATTGAGCACGCAACAATAGATTAATATCACAACCGATACCAATGAATAGATTCCGCAACATCCATGGTCTATAGCTCATATCCAACAACCCCTCCAGAACAACACTCGAGCTAGACTCAATAACTAGAGGAACTTTTTCATGCCAACCTATACTCATAAACATCTCCACGACTATTTTTGTGGCTCTTACCTCTGCTTTTCCTAATCCTGTAGCTTCAATCGGCAATCACAATAATCACCATCAGACTTTAAATAGCAAAGGTCTCCTTATACCTACTTTTGTTGGAGCATTAGCTATAATATTACCTTGTCATTGAATAATTGTGAATTGAGCACGCAACAATAGATTAATATCACAACCGATACTAATGAATAGATTCCGAAACATCCATGGTTATAGCTCCTATCCAACAACCCCTCCAGAACAACACTCAAGCTAGACTCAATAACTAGAGGAACTTTTTCATGCCAACCTATACTCATAAACATCTCCACGACTATTTTTATGGCTCTTACCTCTGCTTTTCCCAATCCTGTAGCTTCAATCGGCCTAAAGAACATAACATAGGCCACTCCTTTATTATCTCTCAATCCCCCACCACTACTCGCTTCATCCTCCATTATGACACCTGGGACACTGAACTTGATCCACCTAGGGGAAGGTGGCTTCTACTGAATAATGTTCTCGTTGACTATGCTTCTCAATGAACTACATTTCATAGGCCAGCACCACCATTATCCTTCCAAAAATTAACAGACATCATGAGCCGCCCTTGCCTCTATCAAAGCTCTCATTTTAGAATAGAACAACAGTGTATCAACAGTCATCAATCTTCTGTGAAACACTTTATCCTTACGTGCCAACCGTATTGGTCAACATAACGTTAAAATCGATATCAGCCATAAACTTTTATGGAGTCCTGTCAAATTCACATTACAACATAGCAAAAAGAAATCATCAAAACTCCTAACAGGTTTCCATTGCAAAACCCACCAAAGGAAAATCTTGCACCTAAAACCATTAACAAATTTATATTGAAAGTCACCCTGTCAATATACCACAGACAACCATATTTTGACAGATCCAATCGCACGTCCCCTCATGTCAGAAAATTCGTATTTAGGATTCACTAAATTGCCATCATCCACAAGAAATTGCAAACTCTAGAACCTTCAGTTCCATAATCTCTTGGAAAAATAATGATTACAAAACTGTCCGTCTTTTTCATCAATCCACATTAGACGATCCTCCACTACAGGATCTAGCACCAAGTTCCCAACCAATGATTTCAACCTGCTCAATATACTCTTTTCTGAATCCAATAACGACCTTGAGATTGTGGCTTTATTTAACCTTTTACAACTTGTTCTTTTTTTTTTAATTTATTTGCCTTTTCCATTGCAGGCAAGTGGAGCAAATGGGGTGGGTGGCCAACTATGGAGTGGGTTATGGTGGTAGACAGTAGGGCAGCACACCTAGAAATTTTTTTTTTGGGTATTGGGCTAGGGTTAGGTATTAAGTTGGGCCAAAATTGGGCCTCAACAGCTGCCCCTCTTTTCTCATTGTCGTGTAACGGGAATAGAGCAAAGACTTTAAAAGGGCCAATTTTGGTCGGTTTCGCCGAGTCTTAACTTTTGGTGCTTCTCTTCTTCGGCTAGTCTCATTGCAGTCTACTGTGGCTTGTCACTTTACTTTGCTCTATTGCAGCTTCAGAGAAATAAGATCTGCTATCTTCAGTCTGTTGCAGCTTCAAGAAGATAAGACATGTGACTCCAATCTACTCCACTGAAACTTCGAGGAGATCTGCTGTGGCTTCGAGCCGCTCCAACGCCATTTCAGGAATATAGAATCTATAATTTTCAGCCTGTTACCCTACTGCTTAGGGGTTTAAGGTCCATCGCCTTCGATCTATTTCCCTACTGCTTAGGGGGTTAAGATCTTGTAAATTCAGCCTGTTACCCTACTGCTTAAGGGTTTAAGGTTCATCGCCTTCGATCTGTTTCCCTACTGCTTAGGGGGTTAAGATCTTGTAAATTCAGCCTGTTACCCTACTGCTTAGGGTTTTAAGGCCCATCATCTTCGATCTGTTTCCTTACTGCTTAGGGGGTTAAGATTTGTAAATTCAGCCTGTTACCCTACTGCTTAGGGGTTTAAGGCTTGTGAATTCACCGATTCCACTGCACTGTCTTCTGGGGAACATGATCTGTAAAATCAGTTTCATATAACTATGTTTATGCCAAATAATTAGGACGCTATCATTGAAATGAATCAAATGATCCTAACTAAATGTGATGCTTATGTCAAATAACCAGGATGCTATGATCGAAATGAATCAAATGCTCCTAACTAGATGTGTCACGAATGAATACACAAGTGCAGCATGTTGTGAGAATGAATCCCTTTTTAAATGTACGGGTTGTCATTGCCCTTTGTCCATCAAGGTTCGATTACTAAAACGGTACCCTGTCTTCTTGTTCAGCTTAGATCTTTGAACAGAAAACCCGAAGAGGTAGTCTCAATTTAAAGTTTTTCTCCTCAAATGCTTCCAATCTTTAAGTTTGGTTAGTTCTAAATAATAGCCCTATTTCAGGTTCCTGTACTATTTACAGACTTTCAGAGTAATATTCAGAACTCTTTCTTTTTTTTTTTGCAAAAATGACTTTAGTCCATTAATCATTATTTCAGTGCAAAATGCTTGAAAAATATCGTAACAATGACAGAACTGAAATTTGTCAGAAACAAAATTTGAAGGGGATAGATTAACCACGGACAACAAATATTACTGGAATACAAAATGAATAGAAAGAAAATAGGTGCCCCAGATATCGCAGCGTGAGCTTCTCCGTACGAACTTCTTGAGGATTCCTTTTTAAGCTCAATATGTGTTTAGGGGGTCCAGAGTACTCTTGTAGATGCCCCAAGATGTAACATCTCTCTTCCTTGTTAATTTAGGTATCGTAAGATTACCGTATGCCCCATCTTTAATCAAAATTTGAATCGCCCTTTTACAAGTTTTCAATTCAAAATCCCTTTAATCTCAAGGTACCCTTTGCTGGTTTTCACCTTAGCCTCTTTTTTTTTTAGGCGAAGTATTTCTTAACCGAATCCGAATTCACGGGATTGGGTAAAGTTTTGCCATCCATCTCTGCTAATATCAATGCTCCTCTAGAAAAGGCTTTCTTCACCACATAACGTCCTTCCCAATTCGGCATCCATTTTCCTTTGAAATCCTTTTGTATGGGCAGGATCTTTTTCAATACTAGGTCTCCCTCATGGAATTCTCTAGGGTGAACCTTTTTGTTGTAAGCTCGCATCATTCGCTTTTGGTACATCTGACCATGGCGAATAGCCCTTAGCCTATTTTCTTCAATCAAATTCAGCTGATCGTATCGGGACTGGATCCATTCTGCTTTATCCAACTTTACCTCTGACAAAACTCTGAGGGAAGGAATCTCAACCTCGATAGGTAAAACTGCCTCCATTCCATAAACCAATGAGAAAGGCGTTGCCCCAGTGAAAGTTCTGACAGACGTTCGATAAGCATAGAGAGCAAATGGTAGCTTTTCGTGCCAGTCTTTGTAAGTCTCAGTCATTTTCCCTACGATCCTCTTAATGTTTTTATTAGCTGCCTCAACTGCACCGTTCATCTTCGGGCGGTATGGTGACGAGTTGTGGTGTCTGATCTTGAACTGACTGCAGACATCCGCTATCATGTTGTTGTTTAAATTTAATGCGTTGTCAGATATGATCTTTTCTGGCATTCCATATCGACAAATGATCTCCTTTTTCAAGAACTTGCTAACTGCCGACTTCGTAACATTGGCATATGAAGCGGCCTCCACCCACTTGGTGAAATAATCGATGTCCACAAAGATGAATCGATGTCCGTTCGAAGCTTTTGGTGAAATTGGTCCAATCACATCCATGCCCCACATCGAGAAAGGCCATGGTGAAGTCATGACATGCAGAGGCGAAGGAGGTACATTAATCTTGTCTCCATAGATTTGGCACTTATGACATCTTTTGGCGTAGTTAATGCAGTCTCCTTCCATGGTAGACCAATAATAACCGAACCTCATAATTTGCCTAGCCATTATAAAACCATTAACGTGTGTCCCACAGATGCCCTCATGGACTTCTTTTAAGATTTTCTTAGTCTCGATAGCGTCTACACATCTTAATAGTACCTAATCCTTCATTCTTTTGTATAGGATCTCCCCGTCTAAGACATAATCACTGGCCAGTCTTCTCAACGTCCTTTTGTCATTCTTAGTAGCTTGGTCGGGGTACTTACGATTCTTCACAATCGCAGGATATCGTGGTACCAAGTGTGATCATCATTCTCTTCTTTTTCTTCGAGGTTATAACAATGAGCCGGAGCTTCATAAATACTCATTTGGATTGGTTTCACATCCTCTTGCTTGTTCACCTTGATCATAGAGGCTAAAGTCGCTAAGGCGTCAGCCATCTGATTTTCTTCTCGCGGGAGGTAGCTGAAGACAATATCATCAAAATCTTTAATTAACTCAAGGATCATCCTTCAGTAATTAATCAATTTGGGTTCCCTTGTCTCCCATTCACCTTTGAGTTGATAAATCACTAGGGCAGAATCTTCGTATACTTCTAACACATTGATTTTACGCTCTATGGCCGCACGAATTCCCATGATGCATGCTTTGTACTCTGCCATATTGTTCGTGCAGTCAAAATCCAACTTACTAGTGAATGGGGAATGATTTCCGTTTGGGGGTACCAGGACTGCCCCGATTCCGTTACCTACAGCATTTGATGCTCCATCAAAGTTTAGCTTCCAAGGATGACCTTCTTGAGGGTCTTCTTCAGTGGTTGTTATATACATTAGATCTTTATTTGGGAAGTCAAAGTTCAGAGGTTCGTTGTCCTCTAGGGCTCTGCTGGCCAGAAAATCTGCTATCGCACTCCCTTTTATGGCCTTCTGGTTCACGTAGACTATATCGAATTCAGAAAGTAAAATTTGCCATCGGGCCATTCTCCCGTTCAAAGCAATCGACTCCATCAAATACTTCAAGGGATCCATTTTAGAGATCAGCCAAGTTGTGTGGTACAACATGTATTGTATTAGTCTTCGGGTTGTCCAGATTAAGGCACAACACAACTTTTCATTGAACGAGTATCTCGCCTCACACTCAGTAAACTTTTTACTGAGGTAGTATATCGCTTTTTGTTTCTTTCCTGATTCATCGTGTTGGTCAAGCACACATCCCATAGAATTTTCAAATACCGCCAAATACAATATCAGTGGCTTATCTGGGCTAGGTGGTGTTAACACTGGGACGTTAGACAAATATTGCTTAACTTTGTCGAAAGTCTTCTGGCATTCCTCGTCCCAAACACCAGGGTTGTGTTTCTTAAGGAGACGGAATATGGGGTCACATTTTTCGGTTAGTTGTGAAATAAACGGACCGATGTAATTTAATCTTCCTAGGAATCCTCGAACTTCCTTTTGAGTACGTGGTGGAGGTAACTCTTGTATGGCTTTGACTTTATCTGGGTCAATCTCAATCCTTTTCTCATTAACCACGAACCTTAGTAGTTTTTCTGACCTGACCCCGAAGGTACATTTTGCTGGATTGAGTTTCAGCTGGAATTTTCTCAACCTCAAAAATAATTTCCTCAAGCCTTACACATGCTCTTCTTCAGTCCGAGATTTGGCGATCATGTCGTCAACGTAGACTTCAATTTCTTTATACATCATATCGTGGAATAGGGTTACCATGGCTCTCTAATATGTTGCTCCCGCATTTTTCAATCCAAACGGCATCACCTTATAGCAAAAGGTTCCCCACATGGTCACAAATATAGTTTTATTCATGTCTTCAGGATGCATTTTGATCTGATTGTACCTTGAGAAACTGTCCATGAACGAGAAGAGTGAGTAACCTGCCGTGTTATCCACTAATGTGTCAATATGAGGCAACGGGAAATTATCCTTCGGGCTGGCTTTGTTCAGATCCCTGTAGTCCACACACATCCGTACTTTTCCATCTTTCTTAGAGATAGGGACAATATTGGCTACCCATTCCGAGTACTTAACCACTTGTAGAAAACCAGAACCGAATTGCTTCTTGACCTCTTCTTTTATTTTCAACAACACATCGGGTCTCATCCTTCGAAGCTTTTGCTGAACTGGCTTGCATTCTTCTTTGATGGGGAGTCTGTGTACCACAATGTCAGTCCTTAGCCCAGGCATGTCTTGATATGACCATGCAAAGACATCTTTGAACTCCTGGAGTAACTCCACAAGGTCCCACTTTGTCTTAGTGGTAATACAAGCCCGATCTTTACTTCTTTCTTTTCTATTTCATCTCCCAAGTTTACGACTTCTACGGTCTCTTTGTGGGGTAGAATCTGTTTCTCCCCGTGTTCTACCATCCTTAACAAATCAGGGGATAAGTTACAGTCTCAGTTATCCTCAAAGTTCTGAGATCCTTCTAGACACATATCTCGCTCAAAAGGAGACTCTGAGTTAGTAGCAACGTCACTCACATCGTTGATATCTGGAGACCTGTTGTAGGTGCGAAGAAAGATACAAAGAACAAGAGAATCTAAGAATAATGATATGTATGGTATGATCATGAATGAAAGAATAAAAGAATATTTGCACGAAATAAGTCAAAAAGATGCATTTCATTAAAATAACAATTTCAAACATAAGCCTATTTCACAAAAGGACACTTATCACTCCTAGGCCTGAAGTAATAGGTGTGTTTTGAGTATTACTCTGTGTTAGTTCTAAAGACTATAGGAATCTCTTTCGCAGTCCAATTATTCAGAACACTTTCTGGCTCATAAGGGCGAATGCCCGACAAATCTTCAACTCCATTCCTTTCTTTATATGCGGCATTAATGCTTAAGTCTTCCAACATTTCTTTAGAAAATCCTTTCCTTGTTGCTCTTCCTTCAGAGTAAATAGTCCCTCCTGACACGAATGTTCTGGATATGTGGGGAAAGGTCATCGGCTCCCACTTAACCTCTTCCCCACTTAAACGCGCTCTTCTCCTTTCTTGTTTCTTCTCTTGCTCTTTTTTCTTTTGTTTTGCATCCGGCTTGAATCCTAAGCCAAAGCGGTCTCGTTTGTCCATGAGCATAGGTGCTTCAACCTTCCTTTGTAGGCTTCTTCCAAGCCCTTTCCCTAGCAAAGCTCCTTTCCCAACCGTCAGTAGGAGGCCCATTCTTGTAGTTTTAGAGATGTTGGGCGTCGGGATCTTATTTCCTTCAACAACAAAGGTCGCATTTACAAATTCTAACGACCGAAAAGAACACTCTAAGGCTTCATCATCTGTCCCCACATATGGTGCATTACTGGTAACGGATGCAATGATATCTTCTTCTGCATTCACGGTCACCAATCGTCCTTCCGTTATAAATTTGAGCTTTTGGTGTAACGATGACGGCACTGCCCCCGCTGAGTGAATCCAAGGCCTTCCCAATAAGCAATTGTAAGAGGGCCTGATGTCCATTACCAAGAAATCTATCTCGTACGTGCTAGGGCCAATTAAAAGGGGTATTTCGATCATCCCCATTACTTTCCTTTCGGTACCATCGAATGCCCTCACCATATTTTGGCATGTTTTCATATGGGAACTATCCACGGGCAACTTATTTAATATGGATAGAGGTAGGACGTTTAGTGCCGATCCATTATCAATCAATACCCCCGGCAATGTGAATCCCTTGCAACGTGTGGTAATGTGCAAAGCCTTTGTGGACCCCATACCTCCCGGTGGTATTTCATCGTCGTTAAAGAAAATAAAGTTGTCAGCACTTATATTGTTGACTAAGTGGTCCAGTTTGTTTACAGAGATATCGTTAGCAATATAAGTTTCATTCAGCACCTTTATCAATGCGCTGCGATGGGTTTCGGAGCTCAAGAATAAGGCTAGTACCGATATACGAGCTGGCTGTTTGTGCAACTATTCTATGACACTATATTCGCTGTGCTTCAAGAATTTTAAGAATTCTTTTGCTTCTTTTTCAGTCACTGGCTCATTAACAGTTGGTTTAGGTCCCGCCGGCTTCTCTTTCTCTTGTTCAATTGCTAATGATTTCCTTTAACCTGCTCGACTTTTGTATTTAGGGTATAACGCCTTCCGCTGCGCGTATAAAAACCCTCATCTTGACCTTCCTCTGATGCATTAATCGGGATCTCCTCTCCCAGGATTGTCACATTGCAGTTATAGTTCCACGGTACCCTTTTGCTATCTTTATAAGGGAAAGCAACGGGCTTCTGGATTACGACCTTTGGCGCAACTTGTGCCCTGACTTCATTCATTCTCGGACGCGATATGATAACCACTGGGCGGTTGACTTTGTAAACGTCCTTCATCGACCTTTCTTCGAAGGCAACACATCTGTTGGGCTCCCAATATATTCAAAGAATTTCAGCTCCTTATTATCCATCAATCCTTGTAATAAAACCCTGAATTCGCTGCATTTCTGAATCTCGTGATCTTCTTGATCATGGAACTCGCAATAATTTTTGCTTCTTGGGGTCTGACTCTTGAATTCTGTGTTATCAACCCTCTTTCCACCATTTTCTTCCATACTTCTTTCAGCGGGGTGTTCACTTCTACAATATTCACCTTAATTTCTTTCCCCGAACTCTCGATTATCGTATTTATTCCCTTATCCCATGGTTAGGTAATGGGTTCTCTGTATTGGATGCATCATCAAATTTCACAATCCCCATATTGATGAGTTTTTCAACCAATTTCTTGAAAGTGGTGCAGTTTTCTATCGAGTGTCCTGTGGCTCCCGTATGGTATTCGCATTGGGCATTTGCGTCATACCATTTGGGGTATGGAGGTTGCATTGGCTTCAAATAGAAGGGAGACACGACATGTGCATCAAATAAACTCTGGTATAACTCCTTGTACGTAATTGGAATGGGCATAAATTGAAGTTTCTCCCTATTTTGTTTTGTGTTGGGCTCTGGTCTGGGTGGGCCCTGCTGTCCAGTAGTTGTCGACCTTGGTTGGCTTACGGTAATCGATTTCGAATATGAGCTCACATTATTCACCTCGTACTCTTTCTTTCTCGCGCTGACCTCTTAGCGTTTTATCCAGCCTCTATTTTCCCACATCTTATGGCATTTTCTATCATTTCTCCAGACATTACTATGTCCGAAAAACTCTTGGTTGCGCTACCCAGATGTGGTTAATAAAAGGTGCCTTCAGGGTATTAATGAAGAGCATAGTGGTTTCCTTTTCCAACAGAGGGGGTTAGACCTATGTGGCCACTTCTCTCCATCGCTGGGCGTACTGCCTAAAGCTCACATTATGCTTTTCTCCATATTCTATAAAGTGATTCTATAAGGGGCTATGTACGCCACATGACCGTACTGCTTCATGAAGGCTTGTGTTAAATCTTTCCATGAACTGATCTGGGCGCGACTCAGTTGGTTATACCATCTAGAAGCGGCCCCAACCAGACTTTCTTGAAAGCAGTGAATTAATAGTTGGTCATTGTTGACATGGCCTGTCATTCGTCTACAGAACATAGTGATGTGAGCTTCGGGACAGCTAGTCCCGTTATATTTCTCAAATTCTGGAGTTTTGAACTTGGGAGGGAGTACCAGGTCAGGAACCAAACTTAATTCCTTAGCATCGATTCCACCGCGATAGTCGGTGCTTTCCATTTCTTTAAATTTTTCTTCCAACCATCTACACCTTTCTTCAAGCTCTCTCGGGAGTTCTACCATTGTCTTTTCTGCTTCTATTACTTATCAAGATTGAGGACCACAGGGTTGGTTGGGTTGTCCCCCAAATTAGAGCCCGAGCCGGCCTGATAATTCATCGGTCCCGAAACACCGGCCTAAATGGTTGGGGCCTAATTGTGACCGATGGCCTTCTTGGGTACATGCCAGTTGTGTCTGAACATCCGCTGGGGCAACACCCGGAGGGTAGGTAGGATCTTCATTATCTTCTCCCCATTGATCAAAGGCCTTTTCTCTTTTTCTAATCCGCCAGGCAATTGACGAGTTAATTGGTCCATCATGCTTTTTTGGGACTCCAACATATGGTCCCTCATATCTTGCTGGATTTTGGCAAGTTGTTCTTGCATACGTGTTTGTAATTGATCCTGCATCTCTTTTTGCATTTGTTCCAATCTCTCTAGCCTTTGATCCATTGCTCTTGTTTTTCCTCTTATACCGTAATTATGTTCCAGGGTAACTGCCATGATTTTTAGGGTTTTTTGTGAGTTTTAGTGCGTGTGATGCAATGCCGATGCATGAATGCAATGAATGCAATGAATGCAAAAAAGCGTTGATTCCAATTCGATTTCATTAGAATAACTTTTCTAGAAAACAAGTTTCTTTACATAAAATAGATTACATATAAGGCTTGGCCCTGATACTTAAGGCCTTGACCTGCCTAAGAAGCCAAGCTAGCTTTCGGCCTCGGTCCGATTCTGACTCGTATTTTAAACTCATCATATCGGCTTGTACTGCTAATGTTTGCAAGTGGTCAGCCACTTCTCGCACTTAAGTCAAAGCTTCCCCCATGACATAGTCCCTGCTCCTGACTTGGTCTTGAGATTGATGAAGTTGCTCATTCCATCGCTCGTTATTTACCTCGAGAAGTTCTATCTGAAGTTCATGATTTTGCAGTACTGTTTTGAGTTCTTCTATATTCTCTTTTAATTCTTCGATTCTGTTCTGACTAGCTTTCAACTCCATTGCAGAGTTACGCAAGCGATACTAATACAATGACCTCTTTAACTCTAATACCCGGGTCTTTAACCCTTCTTTCTCATTTTGGCTTTCTACCAAACTTCTTTTCAGAGCACCTTCTCGAGCTTGAGCATCGCGAAATTTTTTTCCCACTGGTTGGCTTTCCTTTGTTCTTCTTTAACTTCATGTCGCCACTGTTCGGATGTTTTTCCTAACCCAGCAGTTCTCATTGATCTGCGCAGCTTCTTATAGTCCGTTTTCAAACTGTCCAAGTCCTCTTCAGCCTTGTTTTTCCCTTTTCTGAGTTTTTCAGCTTCTAGTTTCTGGACATCGACATCTAACCCTAACTGCATTTTTCTTCTTCCAACTGCTCGATCCTTTTTTCTAGCTCCAGACTCTTTCTCTCAAAATCTTGCCTGATGATTTCTAGCTCAGAGGGGATTACTTTCAACTGCTCTTCTATTGACTGAGGATTCCCTTGATCTGATGTAGGGATGTTGTCGTTAAGTCTCTGATTCCACCATCGGTCATACTCAGGAGTAGTCATGGGATTGGCAGTAAATTTTTTCATTCTACGAGTCTGGTTCTAGGCATTTGATATCTCGCGAACTTTCTTTTTGTAATTATTCCCTGTGAACACGAACTCGCACTGGGCTAACCCGTATGTTGGTGGTGTAAATTGTTTGGATTGTACTGTCGCAATGCAAGCAAAGGAGCATACCCGACAGCTCCCCATACTCCTAAAAGGGAACCCAATCGAAGTCTCCGCATCGGTATAATATTTCATCAGGAACCATCCACGGGGCTCTCCATTCAACATCTTCTTCTTGCAAACTTTGGAGAAACGTCATCCAATTTTCTTCTGTAACATCATCTCGCCTTGGTGTAGCCACTAACTCTTTCAGCGGAGAGTAATTTTCAGAGAAGATACGATACGAGACCTTTTTCACTTTCCAAAAATGGCTGTGGAACCAAGATAGCAAGAGCTGTGCGCATCTAATAAATCTCCCTTCACCCGCTCTTCTACAAGCATTCAATGATCTGAAAGTTTCAGCCAAGATTGCGGGTATAGGTGTGGTTCCTTTACCAAGCCTGTCAAAAAGGTCGGCAATAGCCTCGTCTACATGCCCCAAAGCTTTGGGGAAGATGACCAGTCCATAAATGCTCAAGGCGAAGACATCTACCCTTTTCTTCACATCGGGGTGCGCTAAGATTAGATCCCTCAGGTTCCTCCAAGGAATGCATTTACCATCTCCTTTTTGTTTGATCCAATTTGTCACTCACTGTTCGCTCATCCCTGTGATGTTCATCAGCTTTTTTGAAAATGCTGGAACGTTAGCAGGTCTGGCATAAATTCTGTCAACCTGAATCTTTGGGCAATGGAGCAAGGTCGTGTATTCTTCTATAGTAGGTACCAAATCTACTTTCCCAAAAGTGAAGCAACTGTAAGCAGAATTCCAATATTGGGCAAGGGCTCGAAACAGGTGTTCATCTACCTTGATATCGAGCAGATAAGGTAAATCATCGTAATGACAATAGAATAGCTGTTTGACCTCGTCATCCCACAGTCCCCAAATTTCTTTCATCTCTTGGAGATTATTCTGAGTTACGCTGATCCGAGTAAAGTTCCATAACTCTGACACGTACCCCCCGGTAAGACTGTCACCTTTCTCTTGTTGTGCTGTCTCAGCCCATATCCGGACAGCCGCGTTGTCTTCTACTTTATCAAAACCCCCCTTTTCCATGACAAACTATCTATTTAGGAACCGGATGCAAATCAACACCTTTTATGATGAAAATGCCATGCAAATACAATCAAAGTAAAACAAAGCAAGTCAGTAATTTATGCACAGTTTAAAGCAAACAAAGAATAATAAATATAGCACTTGCTCAGGTAACCACTAGGGTTTCGGAGTGGCTCTACCTAGGGTGGGTTCTTAAGGCTCGCTACATGGTGCTTGGTTCTAGAGTAAGGGTACCTGAACCAGCAGATTCCTTGGTCTTCACCCATTATAGGCTCATACAAACCGAGTTCAGTTCAGGGGAATACATTTCCCTATGGCTGCACGGAGATGAAAATCTCACGAAGACATAGGTACGGATGTATCCCGAAAGCGATCCACTATCCTGCACGGAGGTGAAAACCTCACGAAGGAGTAGTTTCTCACTCCCACTTAAAGGGGCGTGACCACAACGGTCATGCAATGCAATGTGAGAGGATATATGCATAAAAACTCGAAGCGATAGGAATAAAATGATGAAAACCGCAAGAAAAACGGGTGAAATGCAATGAAAGGATCGTATATCAAAATCAAATTTTCAATTTTCGACAAAAAGACAAAAGTTAATCAACTTGTGGCTTGACTCTCTTATTTTGTCCCTAGTGGAGTCGCCAAGCTGTCGTAACCATTTTTTGGAAAATGGGTATCGACTTGGAGAAAAAACAAAAACGGGAGACGCCACCAATCTTTTTAGGTGTGATTGGATCACCTTGTAAAAGTGGTTGTTTTTAATGAATGGTTTGATTTATTTAAACAACGATTTTGGTCCACGTAAATCAAGAAAATAGGTTCGGGAGTCGGTTACGCACGAGGAAGGATTAGCACCCTCGTAGCGCCCAAAAATTGGTACCTAGTTGATTAATTAATATCTTAGTGTCGAAAAAGGAAAGCTTGAAAGACATTGAAATACGATCCCTCTTCGTAAAAATGCTAATTTGAAAATGACCGAATAAATTAAAACAAATGTTAAAGACTCTCTCATCTCGAAGTAATAAAATGTCACGCTTAGTAAGTTAGGACACGACATCTCAAACTTTGAGAATGAGCTTGCCTTTATTTAAAATTCATATATTCTAAAATTTTTTTAAAAGGCTGTTTGGTTATTTAGGATAAACAAGAAAAGTCGAAACCCAGTAAGTTAGGGCACGTTTTCTCGAATTTCCTAATACCAAATATTGCCTTTATTTTTAAACAAATTCTTATTTCAAGGTGACAAACTGTCGTACCCAGTAAGTTAGGGCACAACACCTCATACTTCCAAAAATAAGTGTTTTTTCGTATTGCGATTTAAGAGGATTATATCGTTATTTAGATTTAAACGAGGAAAACCGAAACCCAGTAAGTTAGGGCGCAATTTTCTCGAATTGTCTAAATACGAAACTTGTTTTATTTTAGAAAAACGCAATTATATGCGTCGAGTAAAAGACCATATTGATTTACTAGGCCACTGCCACTTCATCATCCCTTCGTTCTTCTTGACCCCCAACTTGATTTACTAGGCCTAATTCAGCTACTTGAAAGCCCATATTGCTGACATCTTCCAAAGCCCGGATGTTACAACAGTTTTTGTCCTTCTCACCCAAACTAATACCGGCCCTATAACCACTCAACTGTTCCTCTTCCATTCTTAAAACATTTTCTGCAGAACTCTAACACCCAACATTGACGTTTGTTTTCTCAAGGATGATTACATTAATTGCTTCGTCCTTCAGATTTTGTCTCTCTTCTGAAGCCTTTTCCGGACTTGTCCTCGTCGCCGATTAAGAATCTGACACAATGGTGTCATCCCTTTCCTGCACTAATTCCCACTCTTCTTTATCCTTCACTCCATAACCCCTGCTTGATTCGTCAAAAAATTCCGACAGTCCTGTTTCAATAACTCTAATCGAAAATTCACCTTCCCCACCTCTAAATAGATTAACTCATCAGTCCTTTCTAGTTGCTTGGTGGATACCAGCATCAACATTTTATCGAAACTTTTCACCATCGTCGAATTCTCATCGAGAAATATTAATCCTCCCCATACTCCAACTATTCTTTTGAAAGAAGTATAATTCCAACAGTGTAAGGGAATGCCTAATACTTCAATCCAAAATACTCTCTCCTTCACTGCCAAGCTCTCCGACCAAGGCTCAATTTTAACAAAAAAACTCCCTCAGATACGGTCCAATCGTGCTGCTTTAATAACTCTAACAGTTCCATGTCGGGTATTTCAATCAAAAAATGCCTTCTTTGAGTCCTTCTGATTTTAATCTCCCCCAATCCAATTCTAGCTATTCTTTCAGTTAAACTCTTTGTATCACACCACATAGAAGTAATTCCTACCAGGCATTTTTGAAGCTTTCACAGTTGCTCGTTGTCAACATGTCCCTGAACCAACTTAATCAAGTTCCTCTCCTTGCAATATATCTTTACCTTCTGCTTACTCAAATCGTTGCTACTTCTCATGGAGTTTTCTCCTAAATCCATTCTACTATCTTTCAATATTTTTACTTTCTCCTTCCCTGCATCGTTATTAACAACCTGCTGCTGTTTTGGTATCCCTTCCAAAGAAACTTTTCTCCAAACTTGTCTTCTCCCCTTGAATCTTGCTAAGTCTACAGAAATCCAATTCCCTAAAATGACGAAATCTTTTTATCGGCTTATAACGCTTTGAGCATCCATCATTTTCTCATATCTCACAAAACCAAATCTTCTTCCATTCAATGCATCAATGACGTCTCCATGGTACCTAAACAATGCCCATAAACCTTTCCAGTGCATGGTCACTGAAATGTTGTGAAAGGAAACTGTTATCGGATCTTTCTCCATTTTCAAAAATTCCTCACTTACCTATTAAACCCTAAACCCGAAAAGTTAATAACTATGTTGATTATTCATTGTAAATAGTAATTAAAATATTCAATTCAAATGTTATCGCAATATTCAAAATAGTGTATATATATATATCATTCGTAAGCATATCGAAGTCGTCAGTGTCTATGTAAACAGATTAATCCAAATGGTTGTGATTTGTGACGGCCGGCTGCTACTTACAGACGAATAACAGCAACAAGAGAGGAAAAAAACAATCTAACTGGGATAGTTAATATCGCTATTCAATGTATAAATTATTTGTATAATAGAGATTTTTTTTTCATAAAAAAAAATTGTTTATAAATCTCCTGGATTGTATATAAAAGGTACCATTCAAGCATTATTGTTTGATATAAACACAGAGATGAGCTTAACAACTCAGGCAATGGTTCCAGTCATAGATTTCTCAAACCAAACCTGAAACCGGGCAGCCCCGAATGGGATTTAGTGAAATCCCAAGTTCGGGAAGCACTGGAGGAGTACGGTTGTTTCGAGGCTTTGTTTGATCCAATCCTGGAGCTTCGAAAGGCAGTATTTGGGGCTTTGCAAGAGGTCTTTGACTTGCCTTTACAAACAAAAAACTGTTTGTTTCCGATAAGCCCTTTTGTGGCTATTCGTGTCCTCCATCTGGTGTGTTTCAAAGCATGGCGGTGGATGATGCTTATATTGCTGAAAACATTGAACAATACCTCACCACCAGTTTATGGCCTCAGGGAAATATAGCTTTCAGGTACGGTAAAAATTCCATGGAAGAAATTGTAATACAAGTCATAATGCATTTTGTTTTCTCTACTAAATAACTGGACAAACTAATTATTTTACTTTAGATAAAAAATCAAACTAACCTTTCTATTAATCTATTTTTACTATTAAAAATTAATTCTTGTACACCAATATGAGAAACAGGGGATAGTCAAGTGTAATTTTTTGGTTATTTCATTCACCAAACTAATTTTAATAATAGAGATGGACAAAATTTTTAATACAAAAAATTAATTTACTCTTTAATTTAACATATAAAAATAAATTAAATACAATCTGATTCTTAATTTTAAATATGCAAAAACCCTCTATCAAAAAGCCCTTTATCAAAATTAGTAGACTTGGTTTTTATTAATTATTTGCTTTGTGTTTGGCAGTGAAACTCTGGCATCTTTCATTCAACTAACATCAGAGTTAGAAAAGACAATTTTGAAGATGATTTTGGAGAGTTTTGGGCTTGAGAAATACATGGATGAGCTCACTGACATCGCAAACTATCAATTGAGGATCATGAAATATGAAAAGCCAAAAGCCAACGAGCAAACCATTGGGGTACCTGCACACTGTGACACTAATATGATGACCCTTTTGTATCAAAACGAGGTTAATGGATTGGAGATTCAAAACAAAGATGGTGAATGGATGAATATGAAGTTTTCCCCCAACTCTTTCATAGTCATGATTGGAGAGTGCCTTAGCGTAAGTTCCACTTATTTGATATAATCAAGTATTAATATTTACACATATTTTAATATATATGTTAGCAAATATATTATTCAATTTGTAATATTTATTCACTCCATGATTTATTTCTAGCAAAGAGAAGGAAATGTTTTAATTCTTGAAAAAAGTTTTACTCCTATCTCTAATTTCAAGTTAAATTTATACTAAATAAACTTTTTTTTATCATGTTATTAGACTAACAGCCAAACGGGTCACAAGTGTTTAAATAGCTTGACTTGAACATAAACTTTTATATTGTTGCAGGTATGGTTAAATGGTCGATTGTCTTCTCCTTATCATCGTGTCTTGATGAAGGCTAACGAAGATAGGTATAGCATTGGACTGTTTTCAACTGTAAGAGGAGGCTACATGGTAAAGGTTCCAACTGAGCTTGTGGATGACAAAAATCCCATGCTCTTCAAACCTCATAACCATGAAGAATTTTGAAATATTTCTCCTCCGAAGTAGCTAAAGGTGTTTTTAGATCTGGGCTGTTATAGCTCCTCTTAAACTTATTGTGCTGTCTAAGATTTGGCCCGTCAATAATTACTATATTGTAGCCAAATTGCTTATTACAATTTTTAAGATTTGGCAATTAATAATCACTATATCATAAATTCCGTGTGTTAGCGTGACAATCAAATGTTCACTGTCTCAAGCATGATCTAGATTCAAGTTGCATAAATCGTGTTATTATTAAACTTTGTTTTCCACTTAAAATTCACCAAAAATGTATATATTATATTGTAGCCAACACATTCTGTAAACAGACAATCTATAAGGATAAAATAGAGACAATTGGTATGCATTTTGAATGCTTAGTAAGTCCATATGAAATTTACTTAACTTACCTTAACATTACAACAATTTAGAATAGAAGCACATTGGTACACATATGACATCCTTTGGCATCTAACGTTTAGGACATCAAAAACATAATAATAGTTAATAAGCATAAATAAATATATAAATTAATAAATATACTAAATCATCAATATATCTTTATTTTATATTTCATTTTTTATTTATTTTTACCTTAAATTGAACTTGGATACATGGACTGATTGTTTACATTCTGACATATTGGGCTGCTACATTTGCTTAGTACGATCTGCTAACACTAACTTCAGAGAATTCGCAACAAATGTTGATCTCAAGCCATCATATAATCCCTAATTAACACTCGTTTCATTTGGACCCTAAGCATGTCATCATATCCTAATCAACTAAGTTCACACAAGCAATTACAATTTAATTCATTCAATCCATGTAATGCCATCATTACATACATCATAAAATCATCCATATAATCATATTATAAAAACCATACATTCACTAAATTTAGAAAATCACAAATACATCAACTAAACTAAATATATAAATAAATCAAACATAGCCTTAAAGAACATAGAAGTTACATTAACTGACCAGAAAAAACAAGCAAACAAGATGTCAAAGCTTTTACTTTTCTTGAATCTATGTGACTCTCATTTTCTGTTCGACTATCTACACCTTTCCAGGTCATTGACTCTTTTTACAATTCTCTTTTTTGTTCTACATTTCATGCAATAAAAATGGAGATTAC
>NC_053427.1:5205864-5234664 GCF_007990345.1 Gossypium hirsutum
ACTGCTCCCACCATTTTCCGTCGATCTACTCATACTTATTCGCTCTCTTTCTATTTGATTGTCTCTATCATGGAAAAAATGGAGATTACTCGCCCTAGCAGGTTTTTTGTAAAAACTATCGTCAAAACAGTGAAATTACTGAGGTTGGTGGATCTCCCAACTCCAAAGGAGTTTTCTTATACCCAGTTCATCAATTGCTATTGTTGCTTCCACAGATTCTGCTTCCCTTCCTCTTCACATTCCATCCTATCTGGTACTTCGGGTAATTATACTTGGCTTTTTGGCACACCTGTGTGGAATCCTTAAATCCCTAATTAGCCACATGGCCATGTGGCCAGGCCGTGTGGACCAAATCACTCAAACCCTAATTTCCAAACACACACGCCTGTGTGCCCAAGGGATACGGCTATGTGAAAAATCGACAAAATTCCCAAATCGACCACACGGCCATGTGGCCAGGCCGTGTGATGCCCAAGTCAGCTCAGGAATCCTAATTCCCAAAAGCACACGGCTGTGTATATCGGCACACGCCCATGTAGCCACCCGTGTGGTCACGAAACCACCCTAAAATAGCCCCAAAAAACATGCTATCAGCCACGAAGCACTCCCCAACCCTCGATAATTCAAAAATATACTAAAACACACAATTTCTAAGCATAAGACAATGATACAACATCGAAATTAACAGGTTTGTGAACACTCACACACACAATGTTGAATTTTCATAATGTTGATGTAAAATTCCAAAATAAGAAAAAAAGATACGAAACCCACACCTGATTTGACGACGGAGAAGCGAAATTCTTCGATATCTATGCAGCGAAACCGTTTTCCCCAAGTGAAAGAAAGAAGAATAAAAAATAGCAAAAAAAGCAAAACCAAAAATAAAAAGAAAATAAAATAAAATAACAGTAAAGAAGAAAAAAGAACGTCCCAAAGACAAACTAAAAATAAATAAAGAAATAATTTATTAATTATATATTAAATTAAAACAACACAACAAACAGAACAGAACAAAAATATTTCTCCAAAAGTACACACAAGGACTCAAGCCAAGGACCTAAAGGTAAGCTACACACACTCAACCATCAGACTAGCAAGCACATCTAACACTTGCATGCCCCATTAAATACAATAGCGCAACCTTCTCACTGACCCTAACTACAAAACCTAAAAACTTCTAACCCTAAAATTCAAGGTGCTACACTAACTCACTTAAATGTAGAGTGGAGAGGCCCATAAATGCTCAAGAGTTCAATTTTAATTGGATGTGGGAACCATTTTTGGTTCCGTTAATTGATATTTAGAGACTGATTAGTTATTCGTCGTTAATGGTGCTTCGGCAATTTGGTTATGACCAATGAGTACTGGGCAGTTATGGTTTAAATCAGATGAGACCTTGGTATCACATGATAGTTTTTGGAAAATGTTGGAGGACATCGCTTTCATTCTTCTCTACCATGGTTTCATCATATACAAACCCTTTATAGTTGTTGCAAGTGACTATATATTGTTTATTATTCATGCATCTAGTAAGTAATGTGACTCTAATACATACATGCATCTTAGATAAGTATATCCACGCATGTTAATCAAATGACTATTAGTCTACCTTGATTCATCCATCTTAATCACTTTGATCAAATACAACATTGATGACATCACATTATTCAACACTTTGAAAGGGTGATTTTCGTTGATTTTACAAAGAAGTAATGCTCTTGAACTGGTTCTTTATGTAATTTTTTGTTGATGTTAGTGATCATTAAGGTTTTATTTGAGTGATGCTTTAGGTCCTTATGTTGTTAATGTTTTCGTATGAGGGTGTTGGATGTTGTTTTTGAGGGCTTGTAAATGCTTCAATATGCTATTTTGTGTTTGTGTGTGTTTTATAGGTGACTGTAGTTGTACTGTTATTGTCTTTAAGTATGGTGTATTTCTTTATCTCTAACCTTTTGGTTAGTCCTCCCTTGTGGGATTTTAAAAAAAAATTTACATTGGCTGAGAAAAAAATGTATCATTGTTGTCAATAGATGTTCATCTCTTCTCAAAATTTATCCTCATAACAGAGTCATCCTTTTTTAATTTTTTAATTAATTCCTACATCAACTTCTAAACTTTAAATATAAAAAAATCATGAAAGTTTGACAAAACCTTAACTGATTGGTATCAGTATTACTATTAATACAGAAGGACGTGGACTCGAGCACATTAAAGTGTATTTATCTTCGTTTTTAAGTTTTGAAAGAGATTATGAATAGCTCTAGATATTGTATCAAAATCATGAAAAAAAACTCAATAAACCGTTGAATAAGTGGAGGTTGCTAAACCATTCACTATTCGGTTAGCTATTACATCCAACCATTTTTTATATGTCATGTTCATACAATTTTTACTTAGATATTATAAATTTATATTTTTTTACATGATAATTCACTTTATGTACATAGTTTTAAAATTTTATAGTAACTACGTAAAATTATAATTCAATCATTAACTATAAATAAATTAAAAAGACTTATTATGAAATATAACTCGCGGAATATTATTAAAATTTATATTAAAAAGACGAAATGATTTATATTGCAATTTTGCTTTTCTCAAATACTTTTTTTGTCACCTATCAAATTTTCATAGTCTAAACAAATTAGAAATTAAGTTATAAAATATAATACGGAGGTGAAGCTAAGGGCTGACAAGGTCTTCAACCCCTCGAAAATGGAAAATTTTCCTTTTAGGTCCCTTTATAATTTATATAATTTTAAATTAATAATAGTAAAATTATACTTGGAGCCCAAAAATAATAAAAATTTGATATAATGGTTTGAAAATTATCAATATATAGGTTATAAAAATGGTGAAATTTTATTTTACTATTGTAAAAATATACAATTTAGTTCTAACCCCCAAAAATATTTTTAGCTTCGTCCCTAATGTAATATATAATTTTTGTTTTGCTTAGTCAACAAAAAGACAACAAATATAGAAATATGTTGGAGAAATCCAACCTCTTTCAAAGATGACAAGATTACAGAACATCCATAGTAGTCTTACATTATGAAAAACAACACGACTTGAAGCAGCCAATAACAACTCAAACAATCACAATAATCACCATCAGGCTTTAAATAGCGAATGTCTCCTTATACTTGCTTTTGTCGGAGCATTAGCCATAATATTACCTTGTCATTGCATAATTGCGAATTGAGCATGCAACAACAGATTAATATCACAACCGATACCAACGAATAGATTCCGCAACATCCACGGTCTATAGTTCCTAGCCAACAACCACTCCAGAACAACACTGAGCTAGATTCAATAACTAGAGGAACTTTCTCATGCCAACCCATACTCGTAAACATCTCCACGACTATTTTTATGGCTCTTACCTCAGCCTTTCCCAATCCCGTAGCCTCAATCGGCCTAGAGCACATAGCATAGGCCACTCCTTTATTGTCTCTCAATACCCTACCACTACCCGCCTCATCCTCCATTATGATACCTGCGACACTGAACTTCATCCACCCAGGGGAAGGTGGTTTCCACAGAATAATGTTCTTGTTGACTATGCTTCTCAATGAACTACATTTCATAGTCCAACACCACCAATATCCTTCCAAAAATTAACAGACATAATGAGCCGCCCTTGCCTCTATCCAAGATCTTATTTTAGAATTGAACAACAGTGTATCAACAGTCATCAATGTTCTGTGAAACACTTTATCCTTACGTGCCAACCATATGGGTCAACATGACATCAAAATCGAATCAGCCATAAGCTTTTATGGAGTCCTGTCAAATTCACTTTACAACATAGCGAAAAGAAATCATCAAAACTCCTAACAGGTTTCCATTGAAAACCCTAGCAATGGAAAATCTTGCACCTAAAACCATTAACAAATTTGCATTGAAAGAAACAATAATTTACACTCTCCGTCACCCTGTCACACCACGGACAACCATATTTTGACAGATCCAATTGCACGCCCCCTCAGGTCAGAAAATTCGTATTTGGGATTCACTCAATCGCCATCATCCACAAGAAATTGCGAACTCTAGAACCTTCAGTTCCATAATCTCTTGGAAAAATAATGATTACAAAACTGCCCGTCTTTTTCATTAATCCACACCAAGTTCCCAATCAATGATTTCAACCTACTCAATATACTTTTTTCCGAATCCAATAACGGCCTAGAGAAAATATGTCCCACTGAACCTCACTAAATCCATTAAAGTTGCTTTCAATGATTCATGGACTATCAAGTGAATTCTTTAATTCTAGAATATCCTTCCATAGTTGTTTTTTATTCGAAACCCCATTGGGTACATAACATCAATCAAGGATGCTTCCATTTCCTCAGCAATCCATTTACCTTCCACTAATACAAATCTCTTATAAATGAAATAATTACCTATTTAAAAAGTACTCTTATCCTATATTCTTATAACACTTTCAGAAGACCGCTCTGCTACCCAAAATCTAAATTCAAGATTATCATCACCCGAAACCTTCCTAAAAATATCGGCAGTAACCGAGTTTAATTTTGATTCCTGAATACAGCACATATTCGCTTTAGCTTTGCATATCACTCTTCTAACATAGTCTAGCTTAGCCTCTGGAGTCATACCCCTTATATTTCAAGACAAAATCCTCATTTTTCCACCACCAAGAGAGAATCACCGAAACAACAAAAGAAAACCACAGAACTTACAAATACTAGCCTTCTTGAGTCAAGGTCGCGACCCACCTTTCCCCTGTCACACGGTTCTATAGGCCTTCTAACGTAATAATTTCATCGACAACTTCTCGCTCATCGCCTCTAATGCTAAATCCCAATTAAATTTTTGTTTCTTCCTATTAAGAATTGATGGTGACTCCCCACCAGAAGCCCTTTCTTCTTTCTTCTCTAATTTTAACCACCACATCCTTATTTCCCAACTGCTCGTGGATGATAATGGAACTTGATCCCCTCCAGACCCCAACTGTTGGCCCGTTACATTCTCCAAGTCCACTGCCACTTCATCATCCCTTCGTTCTTCTTGACCCCAACTTGATTTACTAGGCCTAATTCAGCTACTTGAAAGCCCATATTGCTGACATCTTCCAAAGCCCGGATGTTACAACAGTTTTTGTCCTTCTCACCCAAACTAATACCGGCCCTATAACCACTCAACTGTTCCTCTTCCATTCTTAAAACATTTTCTGCAGAACTCTTAACACCCAACGTTGACGTTTGTTTTCTCAAGGATGATTACATTAATTGCTTCGTCCTTCAGATTTTGTCTCTCTTCTGAAGCCTTTTCCGGACTTGTCCTCGTCGCCGATTAAGAATCTGACACAATGGTGTCATCCCTTTCCTGCACTAATTCCCACTCTTCTTTATCCTTCACTCCATAACCCCTGCTTGATTCGTCAAAAAATTCCGACAGTCCTGTTTCAATAACTCTAATCGAAAATTCACCTTCCCCACCTCCAAATAGATTAACTCATCAGTCCTTTCTAGTTGCTTGGTGGATACCAGCATCAACATTTTATCGAAACTTTTCACCATCGTCGAATTCTCATCGAGAAATATTAATCCTCCCCATACTCCAACTATTCTTTTGAAAGAAGTATAGTTCCAACAGTGTAAGGGAATGCCTAATACTTCAATCCAAAATACTCTCTCCTTCACTGCCAAGCTCTCCGACCAAGGCTCAATTTTAACAAAAAAACTCCCTCAGATACGGTCCAATCGTGCTGCTTTAATAACTCTAACAGTTCCATGTCGGGTATTTCAATCAAAAAATGCCTTCTTTGAGTCCTTCTGATTTTAATCTCCCCCAATCCAATTCTAGCTATTCTTTCAGTTAAACTCTTTGTATCACACCACATAGAAGTAATTCCTACCAGGCATTTTTGAAGCTTTCACAGTTGCTCGTTGTCAACATGTCCCTGAACCAACTTAATCAAGTTCCTCTCCTTGCAATATATCTTTACCTTCTGTCTTACTCAAATCGTTGCTACTTCTCATGGAGTTTTCTCCTAAATCCATTCTACTATCTTTCAATATTTTTACTTTCTCCTTCCCTGCATCGTTATTAACAACCTGCTGCTGTTTTGGTATCCCTTCCAAAGAAACTTTTCTCCAAACTTGTCTTCTCCCCTTGAATCTTGCTAAGTCTACAGAAATCCAATTCCCTAAAATGACGAAATCTTTTTATCGGCTTATAACGCTTTGAGCATCCATCATTTTCTCATATCTCACAAAACCAAATCTTCTTCCATTCAATGCATCAATGACGTCTCCATGGTACCTAAACAATGCCCATAAACCTTTCCAGTGCATGGTCACTGAAATGTTGTGAAAGGAAACTGTTATCGGATCTTTCTCCATTTTCAAAAATTCCTCACTTACCTATTAAACCCTAAACCCGAAAAGTTAATAACTATGTTGATTATTCATTGTAAATAGTAATTAAAATATTCAATTCAAATGTTATCGCAATATTCAAAATAGTGTATATATATATATCATTCGTAAGCATATCGAAGTCGTCAGTGTCTATGTAAACAGATTAATCCAAATGGTTGTGATTTGTGACGGCCGGCTGCTACTTACAGACGAATAACAGCAACAAGAGAGGAAAAAAACAATCTAACTGGGATAGTTAATATCGCTATTCAATGTATAAATTATTTGTATAATAGAGATTTTTTTTTCATAAAAAAAAATTGTTTATAAATCTCCTGGATTGTATATAAAAGGTACCATTCAAGCATTATTGTTTGATATAAACACAGAGATGAGCTCAACAACTCAGGCAATGGTTCCAGTCATAGATTTCTCAAACCAAAACCTGAAACCGGGCAGCCCCGAATGGGATTTAGTGAAATCCCAAGTTCGGGAAGCACTGGAGGAGTACGGTTGTTTCGAGGCTTTGTTTGATCCAATCCTGGAGCTTCGAAAGGCAGTATTTGGGGCTTTGCAAGAGGTCTTTGACTTGCCTTTACAAACAAAAAAACTGTTTGTTTCCGATAAGCCCTTTTGTGGCTATTCGTGTCCTCCATCTGGTGTGTTTCAAAGCATGGCGGTGGATGATGCTTATATTGCTGAAAACATTGAACAATACCTCACCACCAGTTTATGGCCTCAGGGAAATATAGCTTTCAGGTACGGTAAAAATTCCATGGAAGAAATTGTAATACAAGTCATAATGCATTTTGTTTTCTCTACTAAATAACTGGACAAACTAATTATTTTACTTTAGATAAAAAATCAAACTAACCTTTCTATTAATCTATTTTTACTATTAAAAATTAATTCTTGTACACCAATATGAGAAACAGGGGATAGTCAAGTGTAATTTTTTGGTTATTTCATTCACCAAACTAATTTTAATAATAGAGATGGACAAAATTTTTAATACAAAAAATTAATTTACTCTTTAATTTAACATATAAAAATAAATTAAATACAATCTGATTCTTAATTTTAAATATGCAAAAACCCCTCTATCAAAAAGCCCTTTATCAAAATTAGCAGACTTGGTTTTTATTAATTATTTGCTTTGTGTTTGGCAGTGAAACTCTGGCATCTTTCATTCAACTAACATCAGAGTTAGAAAAGACAATATTGAAGATGATTTTGGAGAGTTTTGGGCTTGAGAAATACATGGATGAGCTCACTGACATCGCAAACTATCAATTGAGGATCATGAAATATGAAAAGCCAAAAGCCAACGAGCAAACCATTGGGGTACCTGCACACTGTGACACTAATATGATGACCCTTTTGTATCAAAACGAGGTTAATGGATTGGAGATTCAAAACAAAGATGGTGAATGGATGAATATGAAGTTTTCCCCCAACTCTTTCATAGTCATGATTGGAGAGTGCCTTAGCGTAAGTTCCACTTATTTTGATATAATCAAGTATTAATATTTACACATATTTTAATATATATGTTAGCAAAATATATTAATTCAATTTGTAATATTTATTCACTCCCATGATTTATTTCTAGCAAAGAGAAGGAAAATGTTTTAATTCTTGAAAAAAGTTTTACTCCTATCTCTAATTTCAAGTTAAATTTATACTAAATAAACTTTTTTTTATCATGTTATTAGACTAACAGCCAAACGGGTCACAAGTGTTTAAATAGCTTGACTTGAACATAAACTTTTATATTGTTGCAGGTATGGTTAAATGGTCGATTGTCTTCTCCTTATCATCGTGTCTTGATGAAGGCTAACGAAGATAGGTATAGCATTGGACTGTTTTCAACTGTAAGAGGAGGCTACATGGTAAAGGTTCCAACTGAGCTTGTGGATGACAAAAATCCCATGCTCTTCAAACCTCATAACCATGAAGAATTTTTGAAATATTTCTCCTCCGAAGTAGCTAAAGGTGTTTTTAGATCTGGGGCTGTTATAGCTCCTCTTAAAACTTATTGTGCTGTCTAAGATTTGGCCCGTCAATAATTACTATATTGTAGCCAAATTGCTTATTACAATTTTTAAGATTTGGCAATTAATAATCACTATATCATAAAATTCCGTGTGTTAGCGTGAAATCAAAATGTTCACTGTCTCAAGCATGATCTAGATTCAAGTTGCATAAATCTGTTATTATTAAAACTTTGTTTTCCACTTAAAATTCACCAAAAATGTATATATTATATTGTAGCCAACACATTCTGTAAACAGACAATCTATAAGGATAAAATAGAGACAATTGGTATGCATTTTGAATGCTTAGTAAGTCCATATGAAATTTACTTAACTTACCTTAACATTACAACAATTTAGAAATAGAAGCACATTGGTACACATATGACAATCCTTTGGCATCTTATACGTTTAGGTACATTCAACGAAAACATCAAATAGATTAGTTCAATTACATGTCATGAGCTTATAACATATTCATATAGTTATATAACATTCCATCATATAACATATACTAACTAAATCATATTCAACTTGTAACATATATACAATTTCATTCATATATATATTCATCCCGACCATTTCATTTTCGTTTAATACCATTTTCATTTGTCTTTCACCTGGAGAACTAAAGTAAATTGAACTTGGATACATGGGACTGATTTGTTTACATGTTCTGACATATTTGGGCTGCTAACATTTGCTTAGTACGATGCTGCTAACACTAACTTCAGAGAATTCGCAACAAATGTTGGATCTCAAGCCATCATATTAATCCCTAATTAAACACTCGTTTTCAGTTTTGGGACCCTAATGGCATGTCATTCATATCCTAATCATTTACTAAGTTCACACAGGCAATATTACAATTTTTAATTCATTTCAATCCATGTAATGCCATCATTTACATATCATCCATCCATAAATGCATTTCATTTCCATTTAGTACATCATATCTATTTATAATAACCATATCATTCGTACTTTACAATTTAGATGCCAAAATCACCAAAATTACATTCAACCTAAACTAATATATATTATAATATAATTCAAACATAGCCTTAAAAGAACATAGTAAGTTACATATGAACTGACCCAGAAAAACAACAAGCAAACAAGATGTCAAAGGCTAATTTGTAATTTTGCCTTCTTCTCGACTATCTTTCGATTGATTCAATTCTCGCTCAATTTTGAAGGGTTGGATGGTTTGGAATCTAACAACAGCTTTTTAGGTTTTCTTCATTTTGAGTCATTGACTACTTTTTTACCAAACTTCTCCCACCATTTTCCATCGATTTACTCGTACTTATTCGCTTTGTTCCTATTTGATTTGTCTCTATCATGGAAAAAATGGAGATTACTCGCCCCTAGTATGGTTTTTTGTAAAAACTATCGTCAAAACGGTGAATTACTGAGGTTGGTGGATCTCTCAACTCCAAAGACGTTTTTCCTATTCCTAGTTCATCAGTTGCTATTATTGCTTCCATAGATTCTGCTTCCGTTCCTCTTCACATTCCATACTATCTGGTACTTAGGATAATTATACTTGGCTTTTGGTATGCCCGTGTGGGGTCCCTAAATCCCCAAATTAGCCATATGGGCATGTGGCACCAAATCACTCAAACCCTAATCCCCAAACACACACGCTCGTGTGCCCAAGGGACACGGCCGTGTGAAAATTGACAAAATTCCCAAATTGGCCACACGATCGTGTGACGCCAAAATCAACTCGAGAACCCTAATTCCCAAAAGCACACGGCTGTGTATATCGGCACACACCCATGTAGCCACCCGTGTGGTCACGAAACCACCCTAAAACAGCCTCGAAAAACATGCTATCAGCCACGAAGCACTCCCCAACCCTCGATAATTCAAACATATACCAAAACACACAATTTCTAAGATAAGACAACGATACAAGATAGAAATTAATAGGTTTGCGAACACACACACACATGATGTTGACTTTTCATAATGTCGATATAGAATTCGCAAATAAGACAGAAAAGATACGAAACCCACACCTGATTCGACGATGGAGAAGTGAAATTCTTTGATATGCAGCAAAAACTGTTTTCCCCAAGCGAAAGAAAGAAGAAGAAAAAATAACAGAAAAAACAAAACCAAAAATAAAAAGAAAATAAAATACAATAACAGGAAAGAAGAAAAAGAACGTCCTAGAGACAAAATAAAAATAAATAAAGAAATAATTTAATAATTATATATTAAATTAAAACAACACAACAAAACAGAACAGAACAGAACAGAACAAAAATATTCCTCCAAAAAGTACACACAAGGACTCAAGCCAATGACCTAGAGGTAAATTAACACACACTCAACCATCAGACTAGCAGACCCATTCTGACACTTACACGCGCCATTAAACACAATAGCGCAACCTTCTCTCTGACCCTAACCACAAAACCCAAAAACTTTCAACCCCAAAATTCGGGGTGTTACACTAACTCACTTAGATGTAGATTGGAGAGGCCCATAAATGCTCAGGAGTTCAATTTTAATCGGATGTTGGAACCATTTTTAGGTTCCATTAACTGATATAGTTGTTGCAAGTGACTATTAGTTTTTATTTATGCATCTAGTAAGTAATGTGACTCTAATACATACATGCATCTTAGATAAGTATATCCACGCATATTAATCAAATGACTAGTAGTCTTCCTAGATTCATTCATCTTAATCACTTTGATCAAATACAACATTGATGGCATCACATTATTCAACACTTTGAAAGGGTGATTTTCGTTGATTTTTACAAAGAAGTAATGCTCTTGAACTGGTTCTTTATGTAATTTTTTGTTGATGTTAGTGATCATTAAGGTTTTATTTGAGTGATGCTTTAGGTTCCTTATGTTGTTAATGTTTTCGTATGAGGGTGTTGGATGTTGTTTTTTGAGGGGTTGTAAATGCTTCAATATGCTATTTGTGTTTGTGTGTGTTTTATAGGTGACTGTAGTTGTACTGTTATTGTTTTTAAGTATGGTGTATTTTCTTTATCTCTAACCTTTTGGTTAGTCCTCCCTTTGTGGGATTTAAAAAAAAATTTACATTGGCTGAGAAAAAAATGTATCATTGTTGTCAATAGATGTTCATCTCTTCTCAAAATTTTATCCTCATAACAGAGGTCATTCTTTTTTAATTTTTTTAATTAATTTTCTACATCAACTTCTAAACTTTTAAATCTAAAAAAATCATGAAAGTTTGACAAAATCTTAACTTGATTGGTATCGGTATTGCTATAATATAGAAGGGCGTGGACTCGAGCACATTGAAGTGTATTTATCTTCGTTTTTAAGTTTTGAGAGAGATTATGAATAGTTCTAGATATTGTATAAAAAATCATGAAAAAAAACTCAATAAACCGTTGAATAAGTAGAGGTTGCTAAACCATTCACTATTCGGTTAGCTATTACATCCAACCATTTTTTTTATGTTCATGTTCATACAATTTTTTACTTAGGTATTATAAATTTATATATATTTTTACATGTTAATAATTCACTTTATGTACATAGTTTTAAAATTTTATAGTAACTACGTAAAGTTATAAATATAATCATTAAATATAAATAAATTGAAAAGATTTATTATGAAAATATAACTCACGAATATCATTAAAATTTATATTAAAAAGACGAAATGATTTATATTGCAATTTTCCTTTCCACAAACACTTTTTTTTGTCACCTAAATTTCATAGTGTAAACAAATTAGAAATTTAAGTTATAAAATATAATACGGAAGTGGAGCTAAGGGGTTGGAAGGGGCTTCAACCCCTCAAAAATGGAAAATTTTCCTTTTAGGACCCTTTATAATTTATATAATTTTAAATTAATAATAGTAAAATTATACTTTGGCACCCAAAAATGATAAAAATTTGATTTAATCGTTTAAAAATTATTAATACATAAACTATTAAAATGGTGAAATTTTATTTTTACTATTGTAAAAATATACAATTTAATTCTGACCCTAAAAAAAAATTTAGCTTCGTCCCTAATGTAATATATATATTTGCTTAGTCAACACAAAGACAACAAATATGGAAAGATGTTGGAGAAATCCAACCTCTTTCAAAGACAACAAGATTACAAAACATCCATAGTTGTTTTACATTATGAAGAACAACACGACTTGAAGCAGCCAATAACAATTCAAACAATCACAATAATCACCATCAGACTTTAAATAGCAAAGGTCTCCTTATACCTACTTTTGTCGGAGCATTAGCTATAATATTACCTTGTCATTGAATAATTGTGAATTGAGCACGCAACAATAGATTAATATCACAACCGATACCAATGAATAGATTCCGCAACATCCATGGTCTATAGCTCTATCCAACAACCCCTCCAGAACAACACTCGAGCTAGACTCAATAACTAGAGGAACTTTTTCATGCCAACCTATACTCATAAACATCTCCACGACTATTTTTATGGCTCTTACCTCTGCTTTTCCTAATCCTGTAGCTTCAATCGGCAATCACAATAATCACCATCAGACTTTAAATAGCAAAGGTCTCCTTATACCTACTTTTGTTGGAGCATTAGCTATAATATTACCTTGTCATTGAATAATTGTGAATTGAGCACGCAACAATAGATTAATATCACAACCGATACTAATGAATAGATTCCGAAACATCCATGGTCTATAGCTCCTATCCAACAACCCCTCCAGAACAACACTCAAGCTAGACTCAATAACTAGAGGAACTTTTTCATGCCAACCTATACTCATAAACATCTCCACGACTATTTTTATGGCTCTTACCTCTGCTTTTCCCAATCTGTAGCTTCAATCGGCCTAGAGAACATAACATAGGCCACTCCTTTATTGTCTCTCAATCCCCCACCACTACTCGCTTCATCCTCCATTATGACACCTGGGACACTGAACTTGATCCACCTAGGGGAAGGTGGCTTCTACTGAATAATGTTCTCGTTGACTATGCTTCTCAATGAACTACATTTCATAGGCCAGCACCACCATTATCCTTCCAAAAATTAACAGACATCATGAGCCGCCCTTGCCTCTATCAAAGCTCTCATTTTAGAATGGAACAACAGTGTATCAACAGTCATCAATCTTCTGTGAAACACTTTATCCTTACGTGCCAACCGTATTGGTCAACATAACGTCAAAATCGATATCAGCCATAAACTTTTATGGAGTCCTGTCAAATTCACATTACAACATAGCAAAAAGAAATCATCAAAACTCCTAACAGGTTTCCATTGCAAAACCCCACCAAAGGAAAATCTTGCACCTAAAACCATTAACAAATTTATATTGAAAGTCACCCTGTCAATATACCACAGACAACCATATTTTGACAGATCCAATCGCACGTCCCCTCATGTCAGAAAATTCGTATTTAGGATTCACTAAATCGCCATCATCCACAAGAAATTGCAAACTCTAGAACCTTCAGTTCCATAATCTCTTGGAAAAATAATGATTACAAAACTGTCCGTCTTTTTCATCAATCCACATTAGACGATCCTCCACTACAGGATCTAGCACCAAGTTCCCAACCAATGATTTCAACCTGCTCAATATACTTTTTTCTGAATCCAATAACGACCTTGAGAAAATATCGTCCCACTGAACCTCACTAAATCCATTAAAGTTGCCTCCAATGATCCATGAATTCTTTAATTCTAGATTATCCCTCCATAGTGGTTTTTTATCTGAAATCCCATTAGGTGCATAACATCAATGAAGGATGCTTCCATTTCCTTAGCAATCCATTTACCTTCTGTCGTAACCATTTTTTGGAAAACGGTATCGACTTGGAGAAAAAACGAAAACGGGAGTCGCCACCAATCTTTTTAGGTGTGATTGGATCACCTTGTAAAAGTGGTTGTTTTTAATGAATGGTTTGATTTATTTAAACAACGATTTTGGTCCACGTAAATCAAGAAAACAGGTTCGGGAGTTGGTTACGCACGAGGAAGGATTAGCACCCTCGTAGCGCCCAAAAATTGGTACCTAGTTGATTAATTAATATCTTAATGTCGAAAATGGAAAGCTTGAAAGACATTGAAATACGATCCCTCTTCGTAAAAATGCTAATTTGAAAATGACCAAATAAATTAAAACAAATGTTAAAGACTCTCTCATCTCGAAGTAATAAAATGTCACGCTCAGTAAGTTAGGACACAACATCTCAAACTTTGAGAATGAGCTTCCTTTATTTAAAATTCATATATTCTAAATTTTTTTTAAAAGGCTGTTCGGTTATTTAGGATAAACAAGAAAAGTCGAAACCCAGTAAGTTAGGGCACGTTTTCTCGAATTTCCTAATACCAAATATTGCCTTTATTTTTAAACAAATTCTTATTTCGAGGTGACAAAATGTCGTACCCAGTAAGTTAGGGCACAACACCTCGTACTTCCGAAAATAAGTGTTTTTTCGTATTGCATTTAAGAGGATTATATCGTTATTTAGATTTAAACGAGGAAAACCGAAACCCAGTAAGTTAGGGCACAATTTTATGAATTGTCTAAATACGAAACTTGTTTTATTTTAGAAAAACGCAATTATATGCGACGAGTAAAAGACCAATGTAATCATAATCGCATGGTGAAATAAGAAACGAGTTGCAGTATTAACATGCATAATAATAACAAAGGTGGTGATATAAACAACAATTATAATGACAAAATAATATGGATTTGCAGATATATTGAGACATATAAGAATAAACGAATAAACATAATGAAATAATGATAATGAGAAACAAAATGAAATAAAAATACAACGATAAAGGAAATAACAAAGTAAATTATAGTATAAATTGGATTTTAAATCGGGGGTAAGCAAATAAACATATGAGTAAGTAAACAAACTTATAATAAATAAAAAGCATAAAATAGTAATAATGGTATAAACATAAATAAGTATTATATAAAATAAAATAATGATACAAAATAAATAAAAGGTTTGGAATTACATAAAAGTACAAACGAATAAGTGGTAAAATCAATGTATTATATAAAACGTAAATTAATATAAAAGAGAAACCATAATAATAGTAGTAGGTATAATGAAAGTAAAAAATAATACTAGATATGACAATAGTAATATTAGTAATAAAAATAATAGCTATAAGAATACTAACCATGACAATAAGGAATAATAGTAATAATAATGATAAAATAAAAGTCATGTTAATAATACATTAAAATATAATAATAAAATACTAAGTGGTAGTGATAATATATGAGTAATACATAATAGAAAGAATATAAAAATACAATAATAATAATTGTAATAATATAAATTATAACGAATATGTATGTACAATAATAGTAATACAAAGAAGTAATAATAATAATAATATAAATGATAATATGTACGTAAAAATCATAATAGTTAGAGATAAAAGGTAATGGAAGTAGTAATAATAATGGTATTAAAACAAAATACATATAGATATAAGTACAATAACAATAATGGTAATAAAAAATAAAAATAATAGTAATAATAGCACGTTAAGTTATAAAAATTGTGATAAGAAAAACATGATAGTAAAATAATAATAGTAATAATGTTAATAAAGATACGAAATGATAATAAGTAAAAATGCCAATGAAAATAATAATAAAAAAGCAATAGTAGAATAGTAATGTTCATGTGTAAATATAAAGATATGTATAATACATAAAATATAAACATAAATATAAAGAGATAAATAAAATTAGATAAGACGAATATAAATTAGGATATAATAGCAATAATAGCAATAATAATAAATATTGATAATAAACAATAATAAAAGGAATAAAAATAATAGTAATAATAAGAATATTTAATAATAGTAATGATAACGACAATATAATATATACATAAAAAATACTAATAATAGCGCAAATAATAACAAAAATAATAAATTTAACTAATTTAACAGTAAAATAGTTAAATAATAACCTTACATTGAGATTGTGGCTTTATATAACCTTTTACAACTTGTTCTTTTTTTTTAATTTATTTGCCTTTTCCATTGCAGGCAAGTGGAGCAAATGGGGTGGGTGGCCAACATGGAGTGGGTTATGGTGGCAGACAGTAGGGCAGCACACCTAGAAATTTTTTTTTTTGGGTATTGGGCTAGGGTTAGGTATTAAGTTGGGCCAAAATTGGGCCTCAACAGCTGCCCCTCTTTGCTCATTGTCGTGTAACGGGAATAGAGCAAAGACTTTAAAAGGGCCAATTTTGGTCGGTTTCGCCGAGTCTTAACTTTTGGTGCTTCTCTTCTTCGGCTAGTCTCATTGCAGTCTACTGTGGCTTGTCACTTTACTTTGCTCTATTGCAGCTTCAGAGAAATAAGATCTGCTATCTTCAGTCTGTTGCAGCTTCAAGAAGATAAGACATGTGACTCCAATCTACTCCACTGAAACTTCGAGGAGATCTGCTGTGGCTTCGAGCTGCTCCAACGCCATTTCAGGAATATAGAATCTATAATTTTCAGCCTGTTACCCTACTGCTTAGGGTTTAAGGTCCATCGCCTTCGATCTATTTCCCTACTGCTTAGGGGGTTAAGATCTTGTAAATTCAGCCTGTTACCCTACTGCTTAAGGGTTTAAGGTTCATCGCCTTCGATCTGTTTCCCTACTGCTTAGGGGGTTAAGATCTTGTAAATTCAGCCTGTTACCCTACTGCTTAGGGTTTTAAGGCCCATCATCTTCGATCTGTTTCCTTACTGCTTAGGGGGTTAAGATTTGTAAATTCAGCCTGTTACCCTACTACTTAGGGGTTTAAGGCTTGTGAATTCACCAATTCCACTGCACTGTCTTCTGGGGAACATGATCTGTAAAATCAGTTTCATGTAACTATGTTTATGCCAAATAATTAGGACGCTATCATTGAAATGAATCAAATGATCCTAACTAAATGTGATGCTTATGTCAAATAACCAGGATGCTATGATCGAAATGAATCAAATGCTCCTAACTAGATGTGTCACGAATGAATACACAAGTGCAGCATGTTGTGAGAATGAATCCCTTTTTAAATGTACGGGTTGTCATTGCCCTTTGTCCATCAAGGTTCGATTACTAAAACGGTACCCTGTCTTCTTGTTCAGCTTAGATCTTTGAACAGAAAACCCGAAGAGGTAGTCTCAATTTAAAGTTTTTCTCCTCAAATGCTTCCAATCTTTAAGTTTGGTTAGTTCTAAATAATAGCCCTATTTCAGGTTCCTGTACTATTTACAGACTTTCAGAGTAATATTCAGAACTCTTTCTTTTTTTTTTGCAAAAATGACTTTAGTCCATTAATCATTATTTCAGTGCAAAATGCTTGAAAAATATCGTAACAATGACAGAACTGAAATTTGTCAGAAACAAAATTTGAAGGGGATAGATTAACCACGGACAACAAATATTACTGGAATACAAAATGAATAGAAAGAAAATAGGTGCCCCAGATATCGCAGCGTGAGCTTCTCCGTACGAACTTCTTGAGGATTCCTTTTTAAGCTCAATATGTGTTTAGGGGGTCCAGAGTACTCTTGTAGATGCCCCAAGATGTAACATCTCTCTTCCTTGTTAATTTAGGTATCGTAAGATTACCGTATGCCCCATCTTTAATCAAAATTTGAATCGCCCTTTTACAAGTTTTCAATTCAAAATCCCTTTAATCTCAAGGTACCCTTTGCTGGTTTTCACCTTAGCCTCTTTTTTTTTTAGGCGAAGTATTTCTTAACCGAATCCGAATTCACGGGATTGGGTAAAGTTTTGCCATCCATCTCTGCCAATATCAATGCTCCTCTAGAAAAGGCTTTCTTCACCACATAAGGTCCTTCCCAATTCGGCATCCATTTTCCTCTGAAATCCTTTTGTATGGGCAGGATCTTTTTCAATACTAGGTCTCCCTCATGGAATTCTCTAGGGTGAACCTTTTTGTTGTCAGCTCGCATCATTCGCTTTTGGTACATCTGACCATGGCGAATAGCCCTTAGCCTCTTTTCTTCAATCAAATTCAGCTGATCGTGTCGGGACTGGATCCATTCTGCTTTATCCAACTTTACCTCTGACAAAACTCTGAGGGAAGGAATCTCAACCTCGATAGGTAAAACTGCCTCCATTCCATAAACCAATGAGAAAGGCGTTGCCCCAGTGAAAGTTCTGACAGACGTTCGATAAGCATAGAGAGCAAATGGTAGCTTTTCGTACCAGTCTTTGTAAGTCTCAGTATTTTCCCTACGATCCTCTTAATGTTTTTATTAGCTGCCTCAACTGCACCGTTCATCTTCGGGCGGTATGGTGACGAGTTTGGTGTCTGATCTTGAACTGACTGCAGACATCCGCTATCATGTTGTTGTTTAAATTTAATGCGTTGTCAGATATGATCTTTTCTGGCATTCCATATCGACAAATGATCTCCTTTTTCAAGAACTTGCTAACTGCCGACTTCGTAACATTGGCATATGAAGCGGCCTCCACCCACTTGGTGAAATAATCGATGTCCACAAAGATGAATCGATGCCGTTCGAAGCTTTTGGTGAAATTGGTCCAATCACATCCATGCCCCACATCGAGAAAGGCCATGGTGAAGTCATGACATGCAGAGGCGAAGGAGGTACATTAATCTTGTCTCCATAGATTTGGCACTTATGACATCTTTTGCTAGTTAATGCAGTCTCCTTCCATGGTAGACCAATAATAACCGAACCTCATAATTTGCCTGGCCATTATAAAACCATTAACGTGTGTCCCACAGATGCCCTCATGGACTTCTTTTAAGATTTTCTTAGCCTCGATAGCGTCTACACATCTTAATAGTACCTAATCCTTCCTTCTTTTGTATAGGATCTCCCCGTCTAAGACATAATCACTGGCCAGTCTTCTCAACGTCCTTTTGTCATTCTTAGTAGCTTGGTCGGGGTACTTACGATTCTTCACAATCGCAGGATATCGTGGTACCAAGGTGATCATCATTCTCTTCTTTTTCTTCGAGGTTATAACAATGAGCCGGAGCTTCATAAATACTCATTTGGATTGGTTTCACATCCTCTTGCTTGTTCACCTTGATCATAGAGGCTAAAGTCGCTAAGGCGTCAGCCATCTGATTTTCTTCTCGCGGGAGGTAGCTGAAGACAATATCATCAAAATCTTTAATTAACTCAAGGATCATCCTTTAGTAATTAATCAATTTGGGGTCCCTTGTCTCCCATTCACCTTTGAGTTGATAAATCACTAGGGCAGAATCTTCGTATACTTCTAACACATTGATTTTACGCTCTATGGCCGCACGAATTCCCATGATGCATGCTTTGTACTCTGCCATATTGTTGTGCAGTCAAAATCCAACTTACTAGTGAATGGGTAATGATTTCCGTTTGGGGATACCAGGACTGCCCCGATTCCGTTACCTACAGCATTTGATGCTCCATCAAAGTTTAGCTTCCAAGGATGACCTTCTTGAGGGTCTTCTTCAGTGGTTGTTATATACATTAGATCTTCATTTGGGAAGTCAAAGTTCAGAGGTTCGTTGTCCTCTAGGGCTCTGCTGGCCAGAAAATCTGCTATCGCACTCCCTTTTATGGCCTTCTGGTTCACGTAGACTATATCGAATTCAGAAAGTAAAATTTGCCATCGGGCCATTCTCCCGTTCAAAGCAATCGACTCCATCAAATACTTCAAGGGATCCATTTAGAGATCAGCCAAGTTGTGTGGTACAACATGTATTGTATTAGTCTTCGGGTTGTCCAGATTAAGGCACAACACAACTTTTCAATGAACGAGTATCTCGCCTCACACTCAGTAAACTTTTTACTGAGGTAGTATATCGCTTTTTGTTTCTTTCCTGATTCATCGTGTTGGTCAAGCACACATCCCATAGAATTTTCAAATACCGCCAAATACAATATCAGTGGCTTATCTGGCTAGGTGGTGTTAACACTGGGACGTTAGACAAATATTGCTTAACTTTGTCGAAAGTCTTCTGGCATTCCTCGTCCCAAACACCAGGGTTGTGTTTCTTAAGGAGACGGAATATGGGGTCACATTTTTCGGTTAGTTGTGAAATAAACGGACCGATGTAATTTAATCTTCCTAGGAATCCTCGAACTTCCTTTTGAGTACGCGGTGGAGGTAACTCTTGTATGGCTTTGACTTTATCTGGGTCAATCTCAATCCTTTCTCATTAACCACGAATCTAGTAGTTTTCCTGACCTGACCCCGAAGGTACATTTTGCTGGATTGAGTTTCAGCTGGAATTTTCTCAACCTCAAAAATAATTTCCTCAAGCCTTGCACATGCTCTTCTTCAGTCCGAGATTTGGCGATCATGTCGTCAACGTAGACTTCAATTTCTTTATACATCATATCGTGGAATAGGGTTACCATGGCTCTCTGATATGTTGCTCCCGCATTTTTCAATCCAAACGGCATCACCTTATAGCAAAAGGTTCCCCACATGGTCACAAATATAGTTTTATTCATGTCTTCAGGATGCATTTTGATCTGATTGTACCTTGAGAAACTGTCCATGAACGAGAAGAGTGAGTAACCTGCTGTGTTATCCACTAATGTGTCAATATGAGGCAACGGGAAATTATCCTTCGGGCTGGCTTTGTTCAGATCCCTGTAGTCCACACACATCCGTACTTTTCCATCTTTCTTAGAGATAGGGACAATATTGGCTACCCATTCCGAGTACTTAACCACTTGTAGAAAACCAGCATCAAATTGCTTCTTGACCTCTTCTTTTATTTTCAACAACACATCGGGTCTCATCCTTCAAGCTTTTGCTGAACTGGCTTGCATTCTTCTTTGATGGGGAGTCTGTGTACCACAATGTCAGTACTTAGCCAGGCATGTCTTGATATGACCATGCAAAGACATCTTTGAACTCCTGGAGTAACTCCACAAGGTCCCACTTTGTCTTAGTGGTAATACAAGCCCGATCTTTACTTCTTTCTTTTCTATTTCATCTCCCAAGTTTACGACTTCTACGGTCTCTTTGTGGGGTAGAATCTGTTTCTCCCCGTGTTCTACCATCCTTAACAAATCAGGGGATAAGTTACAGTCTCAGTTATCCTCAAAGTTCTGAGATCCCTCTAGACACATATCTCGCTCAAAAGGAGACTCTGAGTTAGTAGCAACGTCACTCACATCGTTGATATCTGGAGACCTGTTGTAGGTGCGAAGAAAGATACAAAGAACAAGAGAATCTAAGAATAATGATATGTATGGTATGATCATGAATGAAAGAATAAAAGAATATTTGCACGAAATAAGTAAAAAAGATGCATTTCATTAAAATAACGATTTCAAACATAAGCCTATTTCACAAAAGGACACTTATTACTCCTAGGCCTGAAGTAATAGGTGTGTTTTGAGTATTACTCTGTGTTAGTTCTAAAGACTATAGGAATCTCTTTCGCAGTCCAATTATTCAGAACACTTTTGGCTCATAAGGGCGAATGCCCGACAAATCTTCAACTCCATTCCTTTCTTTATATGCGGCGTTAATGCTTAAGTCTTCCAACATTTCTTTAGAAAATCCTTTCCTTGTTGCTCTTCCTTCAGAGTAAATAGTCCCTCCTGACACGAATGTTCTGGATATGTGGGGAAAGGTCATCGGCTCCCACTTAACCTCTTCCCCACTTAAACGCGCTCTTCTCCTTTCTTGTTTCTTCTCTTGCTCTTTTTTCTTTTGTTTTGCATCCGGCTTGAATCCTAAGCCAAAGTGGTCTCGTTTGTCCATGAGCATAGGTGCTTAACCTTCCTTTGTAGGCTTCTTCCAAGCCCTTTCCCTAGCAAAGCTCTTTCCCAACCGTCAGTAGTAGGCCCATTCTTGTAGTTTTAGAGATGTTGGGCATCGGGATCTTATTTCCTTCAACAACAAAGGTCGCATTTACAAATTCTAACGACCGAAAAGAACACTCTAGGGCTTCATCATCTGTCCCCACATATGGTGCATTACTGGTAACGGATGCAATGATATCTTCTTCGTATTCACGGTCACCAATCGTCCTTCCGTTATAAATTTGAGCTTTTGGTGTAACGATGACGGCACTGCCCCCGCTGAGTGAATCCAAGGCCTTCCCAATAAGCAATTGTAAGAGGGCCTGATGTCCATTACCAAGAAATCTATCTCGTACGTGCTAGGGCCAATTAAAAGGGGTATTTCGATCATCCCCATTACTTTCCTTTCGGTACCATCGAATGCCCTCACCATATTTTGGCATGTTTTCATATGGGAACTATCCACGGGCAACTTATTTAATATGGATAGAGGTAGGACGTTTAGTGCCGATCCATTATCAATCAATACCCCGGCAATGTGAATCCCTTGCAACGTGTGGTAATGTGCAGAGCCTTTGTGGACCCCATACCTCCCGTGGTATTTCATCGTCGTTAAAGAAATAAAGTTGTCAGCACTTATATTGTTGACTAAGTGGTCCAGTTTGTTTACAGAGATATCGTTAGCAATATAAGTTTCATTCAGCACCTTTATCAATGCGCTGCGATGGGTTTCGGAGCTCAAGAATAAGGCTAGTACCGATATACGAGCTGGCTGTTTGTGCAACTATTCTATGACACTATATTCGCTGTGCTTCAAGAATTTTAAGAATTCTTTTGCTTCTTTTTCAGTCACTGGCTCATTAACAGTTGGTTTAGGTCCCGCCGGCTTCTCTTTCTCTTGTTCAATTGCTAATGATTTTCCTTTAACCTGCTGACTTTTGTATTTGGGGTATAACGCCTTCCGCTGCGCGTATAAAAACCCTCATCTTGACCTTCCTCTGATGCATTAATCGGGATCTCCTCTCCCAGGATTGTCACATTGCAGTTATAGTTCCACGGTACCCTTTTGCTATCTTTATAAGGGAAAGCAACGGGCTTCTGGATTACGACCTTTGGCGCAACTTGTGCCCTGACTTCATTCATTCTCGGACGCGATATGATAACCACTGGGCGGTTGACTTTGTAAACGTCCTTCATCGACCTTTCTTCGAAGGCACACACATCTGTTGGGCTCCCAACATATTCAAAGAATTCCAGCTCCTTATTATCCATCAATCCTTGTAATAAAACCCTGAATTCGCTGCATTTCTGAATCTCGTGATCTTCTTGATCATGGAACTCGCAATAATTTTTTGCTTCTTGGGGTCTGACTCTTGAATTCTGTGTTATCAACCCTCTTTCCACCATTTTCTTCCATACTTCTTTCAGCGGGGTGTTCACTTCTACAATATTCACCTTAATTTCTTTCCCCGAACTCTCGATTATCGTATTTATTCCCTTATCCCATGGTTAGGTAATGGGTTCTCTGTATTGGATGCATCATCAAATTTCACAATCCCCATATTGATGAGTTTTTCAACCAATTTCTTGAAAGTGGTGCAGTTTTCTATCGAGTGTCCTGTGGCTCCCGTATGGTATTCGCATTGGGCATTTGCGTCATACCATTTGGGGTATGGAGGTTGCATTGGCTTCAAATAGAAGGGAGACACGACATGTGCATCAAATAAACTCTGGTATAACTCCTTGTACGTAATTGGAATGGGCATAAATTGAAGTTTCTCCCTATTTTGTTTTGTGTTGGGCTCTGGTCTGGGTGGGCCCTGCTGTCCAGTAGTTGTCGACCTTGGTTGGCTTACGGTAATCGATTTCGAATATGAGCTCACATTATTCACCTCGTGCTCTTTCTTTCTCGGCGCTGACCTCTTAGCGTTTTATCCAGCCTCTATTTTCCCACATCTTATGGCATTTTCTATCATTTCTCCAGACATTACTATGTCCGAAAAACTCTTGGTTGCGCTACCCAGCATGTGGTTAATAAAAGGTGCCTTCAGGGTATTAATGAAGAGCATAGTGGTTTCCTTTTCAACAGAGGGGGTTAGACCTATGTGGCCACTTCTCTCCATCGCTGGGCGTACTGCCTAAAGCTCGCATTATGCTTTTCTCCATATTCTGTAAAGTGATTCTATAAGGGCTATGTACGCCACATGACCGTACTGCTTCATGAAGGCTTGTGTTAAATCTTTCCATGAACTGATCTGGGCGCGACTCAGTTGGTTATACCATCTAGAAGCGGCCCCAACCAGACTTTCTTGAAAGCAGTGAATTAATAGTTGGTCATTGTTGACATGGCCTGTCATTCGTCTACAGAACATAGTGATGTGAGCTTCGGACAGCTAGTCCCGTTATATTTCTCAAATTCTGGAGTTTTGAACTTGGGAGGGAGTACCAGGTCAGGAACCAAACTTAATTCCTTAGCATCGATTCCACCGCGATAGTCGGTGCTTTCCATTTCTTTAAATTTTTCTTCCAACCATCTACACCTTTCTTCAAGCTCTCTCGGGAGTTCTACCATTGTCTTTTCTGCTTCTATTACTTCATCAAGATTGAGGACCACAGGGTTGGTTGGGTTGTCCCCCAAATTAGAGCCCGAGCCGCCTGATAATTCATCGGTCCCGAAACACCGGCCTGAATGGTTGGGCCTAATTGTGACCGATGGCCTTCTTGGGTACATGCCAGTTGTGTCTGAACATCCGCTGGGGCAACACCCGGAGGGTAGGTAGGATCTTCATTATCTTCTCCCGCATTGATCAAAGGCCTTTTCTCTTTTTCTAATCCGCCAGGCAATTGACGAGTTAATTGGTCCATCATGCTTTCTGGGACTCCAACATATGGTCCCTCATATCTTGCTGGATTTTGGCAAGTTGTTCTTGCATACGTGTTTGTAATTGATCCTGCATCTCTTTTGCATTTGTTCCAATCTCTCTAGCCTTTGATCCATTGCTCTTGTTTTTCCTCTTATACCGTAATTATGTTCCAGGGTAACTGCCATGATTTTTAGGGTTTTTGTGAGTTTAGTGCGTGTGATGCAATGCCGATGCATGATGCAATGAATGCAATGAATGCAAAAAGCGTTGATTCCAATTCGATTTCATTAGAATAACTTTCTAGAAAACAAGTTTCTTTACATAAAATAGATTACATATAAGGCTTGGCCCTGATACTTAAGGCCTTGACCTGCCTAAGAAGCCAAGCTAGCTTTCGGCCTCGGTCCGATTCTGACTCGTATTTTAACTCATCATATCGGCTTGTACTGCTAATGTTTGCAAGTGGTCAGCCACTTCTCGCACTTAAGTCAAAGCTTCCCCCATGACATAGTCCCTGCTCCTGACTTGGTCTTGAGATTGATGAAGTTGCTCATTCCATCGCTCGTTATTTACCTCGAGAAGTTCTATCTGAAGTTCATGATTTTGCAGTACTGTTTGAGTTCTTCTATATTCTCTTTTAATTCTTCGATTCTGTTCTGACTAGCTTTCAACTCCATTGCAGAGTTACGCAACGATACTAATACAATGACCTCTTAACTCTAATACCCGGGTCTTTAACCCTTCTTTCTCATTTTGGCTTTCTACAAACTTCTTTTCAGAGCACCTTCTCGAGCTTGAGCATCGCGAAATTTTTTTCCCACTGGTTGGCTTTCCTTGTTCTTCTTTAACTTCATGTCGCCACTGTTCGGATGTTTTTCCTAACCCAGCAGTTCTCATTGATCTGCGCAGCTTCTTATAGTCCGTTTTCAAACTGTCCAAGTCCTCTTCAGCCTTGTTTTCCCTTTTCTGAGTTTTTCAGCTTCTAGTTTCTGGACATCGACATCTAACCCTAACTGCATCTTTTCTTCTTCCAACTGCTCGATCCTTTTTTCTAGCTCCAGACTCTTTCTCTCAAAATCTTGCCTGATGATTTCTAGCTCAGAGGGATTACTTTCAACTGCTCTTCTATTGACTGAGGATTCCTTATCTGATGTAGGGATGTTGTCGTTAAGTCTCTATTCCACCATCGGTCATACTCAGGAGTAGTCATGGGATTGGCAGTAAATTTTTTCATTCTACGAGTCTGGTTCTAGGCATTTGATATCTCGCGAACTTTCTTTTTGTAATTATTCCCTGTGAACACGAACTCGCACTGGCTAACCCGTATGTTGGTGGTGTAAATTGTTTGGATCTGTACTGTCGCAATGCAAGCAAAGGAGCATACCCGACAGCTCCCCATACTCCTAACAAGGGAACCCAATCGAAGTCTCCGCATCGGTATAATATTTCATCAGGAACCATCCACGGGGCTCTCCATTCAACATCTTCTTCTTGCAAACTTTGGAGAAACGTCATCCAATTTTCTTCTGTAACATCATCTCGCCTTGGTGTAGCCACTAACTCTTTCAGCGGAGAGTAATTTTCAGAGAAGATACGATACGAGACCTTTTTCACTTTCCAAAAATGGCTGTGGAACCAAGATAGCAAGAGCTGTGCGCATCTAATAAATCTCCCTTCACCCGCTCTTCTACAAGCATTCAATGATCTGAAAGTTTCAGCCAAGATTGCGGGTATAGGTGTGGTTCCTTTACCAAGCCTGTCAAAAGGTCGGCAATAGCCTCGTCTACATGCCCCAAAGCTTTGGGGAAGATGACCAGTCCATAAATGCTCAAGGCGAAGACATCTACCCTTTTCTTCACATCGGGGTGCGCTAAGATTAGATCCCTCAGGTTCCTCCAAGGAATGCATTTACCATCTCCTTTTGTTTGATCCAATTTGTCACTCACTGTTCGCTCATCCCTGTGATGTTCATCAGCTTTTTTGAAAATGCTGGAACGTTAGCAGGTCTGGCATAAATTCTGTCAACCTGAATCTTTGGGCAATGGAGCAAGGTCGTGTATTCTTCTATAGTAGGTACCAAATCTACTTTCCCAAAAGTGAAGCAACTGTAAGCAGAATTCCAATATTGGGCAAGGGCTCGAAACAGGTGTTCATCTACCTTGATATCGAGCAGATAAGGTAAATCATCGTAATGACAATAGAATAGCTGTTTGACCTCGTCATCCCACAGTCCCCAAATTTCTTTCATCTCTTGGAGATTATTCTGAGTTACGCTGATCCGAGTAAGTTCCATAACTCTGACACGTACCCCCCGGTAAGACTGTCACCTTTCTCTTGTTGTGCTGTCTCAGCCCATATCCGGACAGGCCGCGTTGTCTTCTACTTTATCAAAACCCCCCTTTTCCATGATAAACTATCTATTTAGGAACCGGATGCAAATCAACACCTTTTATGATGAAATGCCATGCAAATACAATCAAAGTAAAACAAAGCAAGTCAGTAATTTATGCACAGTTTAAAGCAAACAAAGAATAATAAATATAGCACTTGCTCAGGTAACCACTAGGGTTTCGGAGTGGCTCTACCTAGGGTGGTTCTTAAGGCTCGCTACATGGTGCTTGGTTCTAGAGTAAGGGTACCTGAACCAGCAGATTCCTTGGTCTTCACCCATTATAGGCTCATACAAACCGAGTTCAGTTCAGGGAATACATTTCCCTATGGCTGCACGGAGATGAAAATCTCACGAAGACATAGGTACGGATGTATCCCGAAAGCGATCCACTATCCTGCACGGAGGTGAAAACCTCACGAAGGAGTAGTTTCTCACTCCCACTTAAAGGGGCGTGACCACAACGGTCATGCAATGCAATGTGAGAGGATATATGCATAAAAACTCGAAGCGATAGGAATAAAATGATGAAAACCGCAGAAAAACGGGTGAAATGCAATGAAGGATCGTATATCAAAATCAAATTTTCAATTTTGACAAAAAGACAAAAGTTAATCAACTTGTGGCTTGACTCTCTTATTTTGTCCCTAGTGGAGTCGCCAAGCTGTCGTACCATTTTTTGGAAAATGGGTTCGATGGAGAAAAACAAAACGGGAGTCGCACAATCTTTTTAGGTGTGATTGGATCACCTTGTAAAGTGGTTGTTTTATGTGGTTTGATTTATTAAACTACGATTTTGGTCCAGTAATCCGAAATATTTCGGAGTAGACATTGAAATACGATCCCTCTTCGTAAAAATGCTAATTTGAAATGACCGAATAAATTAAAACAAATGTTAAAGACTCTCTCATCTCGAAGTAATAAAATGTCACGCTTAGTAAGTTAGGACACGACATCTCAAACTTTGAGAATGAGCTTGCCTTTATTTAAAATTCATATATTCTAAAATTTTTTTAAAAGGCTGTTTGGTTATTTAGGGTAAACAAGAAAAGTCGAAACCCAGTAAGTTAGGGCACGTTTTCTCGAATTTCCTAATACCAAATATTGCCTTTATTTTTAAACAAATTCTTATTTCAAGGTGACAAACTGTCGTACCCAGTAAGTTAGGGCACAACACCTCATACTTCCAAAAATAAGTGTTTTTTCGTATTGCGATTTAAGAGGATTATATCGTTATTTAGATTTAAACGAGGAAAACCGAAACCAGTAGTTAGGAGCAATTTTCTCGAATTGTCTAAATACGAAACTTGTTTATTTTAGAAAAAC